>NC_061131.1:10385174-10692136 GCF_905220365.1 Vanessa cardui
GGTGCTACAAAGGAGGTCATATGGATTTTTGCAGTTCGTATGAAATTTCGTCATCGGTTCTGAGAACAGGCTCATTCACAGGCGGATTTGGGCGGAGATGGATCGCATACTAACAGAATCCATTGCAAAACCGGTATTTATTTATTAGCATTTTTCTCAATACTCATTTAAGTAATATTTTGCCGATTACTGGATGTCAAAATGCAATACTACATAATGTTAGTTCTAACTCCTTTAGAGGTAAATTAGCCTACATTTTGCAACATTTTAAATTATACACAATCTTGTGCGAATATACAGATACGGTTCGTTGAAAATGAACAATACTTCTCAGCCCCAATGTTATAGAATTTTTGAGTTGCACCAATAAAAATATAACTGCCGTTTGTTGATATCTAAAATCTTAATGTAAACAAAAAAAAGGTTTCAATTACATTTTTCGCAAGGTAGGGCTGTCAAGCTTTCTCATTCTCTATCGTTAAAATTAATATTTTAGAATGTTGCAAATTAATTATGACATTTTTTTTTAATTCGCACTTATACTATTGGAAATAGATAATTAATTATTTTAATCGTTTATCCAATTTTTATGCCATATCTAGGTAGTTGCATTTTTCGTACCTTTTTATTTTGTAGTGATTATTAATTAATCTCATTATTTAATTGTTTACTAGACACAAGACTAAAATGACAATATATAAATATAGTAATATTGAAAATGTATGACATTTGCACTTTTGGGCACATCTGTGTAGTATCATAAGTTTTGCTTTGTCTTCTTGTTTCAAAATTACAATATAAATATATAGTATATTAACCATCGCTTGCTTAATGTAATAACACTTTTACAATAGAATGTAATAACTAGTAGTTCTTTAAAACCTAATCAATACGAACAAAAGTCATAAAGTAAAAGGAGTTCAAGTCTGACGAACTCTTAACGCATTCGCCTCGATTGGCTTTACGCTGAATTATATATACGGCAATCGATTTGTTCTACGCGCAACATCTGATTCAATTGTGCCGAGGAAATAGCTCATTGTGTAAGCGATTACAATAAACTTAAATGTTAATATTGTTTACGGCTATTTAAAACGGACGGGGATTCGACTGTCGTAAAACAAAAAAGATATCCATTTGTTATACAATGATCTTCAACATTTGAGATATGTGATGTACATAAAATTTTCACAATTAAAACTAAACAAGAATGGTGTAAGTATATCGCGTGAAAATACGTTAAAAACAATAGTTTTTATTCTCACATGATAAAGTATTGAGTAGTTGAGATCGTACTAAGAAGTACGTTCGTAATGGAAAGATTGTTATTGTTTTAAGTCAAGACGTATTCTAAGGTTGATGTTTACCAAATAACGCGAATATGGTCTCGAGTTGTCTGATACGTCGCAGTGTGGGCGAACAGACAATGGAACCGAGTGGTCGCAATTAGTGTCCTCTTACATCAACTATTCTGATGAATACACGTGATTATATCGATTAACGATACTTGAAATGGGGAACCTGACAAAATCGAATTGTTCATTCGATATACTCGATACAGCAATACCAGCACATTCAATTATATCCAATAATTGTTCATCATAACTAGTATTGTGTTCCCTAATGAATGGTATTTGACCATGAACAAGCGGTACCAATGCAATAAGTTGTCGCAGACACATTTAAATAAATTAATGATACAGGTTGTATATTCAGCGCGCTCGAGGCTAACGAGTGACTACCTCGTGAATGTTCACTAGAAATCACTTCCAATATATTCACTACTCACTCACTGTACTCAAACACTGACGATAATGAACTTTGACACATCAATACACAGACACCGGTTGCAAAACGCTTACACGAAATCTCTATACATACATATAGAGTGTATCCATGAACAGTTAATACGTAGTATAGACTCGTATTTTTATAATGATACGCGTCTGTTCGCGGCGGTAGAGAAACGACTTATACACTCTCGCAGAGACAGGCTGCGTAGGCACATGCGCGTGACAGAGACAGACGTCAGAGGCTTCGGCGCCACATATAAGGTGGCACGGGTGCGACCGAGACGCACGAACGACTTAAGCGGGAGTCCAGTTACGTATCTCGTCTCGATACAGCAAAGATGAAGCCTTTGTAGCTAGAAGCTTTTGAATATGCTTTTCAATTAACACATGTACTCGTACTGTTTACACCTTTTATGATTCGCGAAATTTATAATGTAGTATTTTAGTTCCTCATTAGCAGTAAAATAGCAATATGTTTTAAAATTGAAAAAAATACCTTTTTTTAAACATACATTTCTCTTAGAGTAGTACAAAACTAAAAACGTAAACGGTGGATAATGTATTCTACTAATAAAAAGAAAGAAACAAGAAAATCAGTTTTGCAAACAATTTTTTTTTAATCAGTTTTGTCAACAACCTCGAAACTAAAAATTATGCCTGTTCACATTTAAATCCCGTAATAATATTATATTGCAAATAATTTATGTAATCTGTTGACATATAAAAAAGACATTTATATACGACATTTCTGCATTTCAAAAATAGAAAAGGACCTAGAATTGGCCCTTGCGGTGTGGGCGAATTATTTTAGATATAAAGCGGCAAGAGAAAGCTTTCCTTAACGACGAACGACGTCGTATTGAAGTTTACATTACAGTGTTGCCAATTAATTCAGTGATTTATTTTATATCTCGACTAATTTAGTGAAAAATTAACACTTAAAATTAATACGAATAATAATGAGAATAAGTATCATATTACATGTACAAATATAAACTTTAATAGACGTACATATTATGTGTATGTTATTTTAGTATAACAGTTACACATATTGAGTTTTCCAATCAGTAATCTGAGAAACAGTCAAGATTACAGCACTAGGAGCTAGAAGCTAGGGTCAGCCTAGAACCGGTTTACGCAACCCGATGCGTTTCCACGTACACACGACACCCGTGTACATAACGATGATAAAGTTTACGTAACATGATGCGTCTTATCATTTCGTTTATGCACTTGATACATTTCTTCCGCTAACTGTTTGTAAGTGCACACGGCTCAAACCTTACTTAATAAAAATCTATTTATATAATAACTTCATTTAACACATGGAAACACGTACACACATTTATTATACATACTATGGTATATTTTAATAAGTTTTATTTTCAAATATTATATATTATGTTTCATGTCGATTTGTAGACAAGCAATACCAAGTAAATGATATTTTTTGTAACAGATAATCAAAGTGTCTATTAAAAATAAAATGCTCAAGTGATTGCGCGAGGCGATTTGATTAGATCTCTAACGGGCGCGAATTCTCGCAATCTTTCAGATAAATGTCAAAAGTTTACCTACTGCATATGCTACGTTGAGTTTATGCAAATATTACATGTAATTAAGAAAAGTAATAAATCAATTTAGAATTTAAAATTACTTATTACTAATTATAGACTGAAAAAATAAGTTGTATATATATTTAAATATTGATTTAATGAATATTAAAAAACAAGTCGACTTAAAAGACATTGTCGTTATAATTATTTAATATTGCAGAAATACGACAAAATGTAGAGCTTATTTCGTAATTCAGAGCTGATGGCTTTTATTCCGTTTTGTTGATAATTTCAAAAGATTTGAACAGAGAAAGTAGGACTAATGGACTGTCAGTCTGTGCGGTATATTGAAATAACATAATATAAAATCTTTGCCTGACGTTACAGAATATGAAAGGAGATGATAAATTATTTTATAATGTTCTTATTTATAAATATTCCTTTAACGTATTCAGTCTCGAAACGATGAACCCAGGAATAAAAAATGAGCGTTGAAGTAAACGTTGTATAAGGTCGGTAATGTTTGTAAAATGATTGTATAAAAATAACTTTATATAATATTCTCATTCCTTAAAATATATTGTTTTAAATAGTTTCTTTTTTCAAGTTCTTTTATTTATAACTCTTAGTATCATTACCAATAAAAATATTTTCACGTCCAGGATATACAAATTTAATTGTACATTGATGCTGGATTTATAAGGAAAAAGAGTAGCGGACAAGAAACCTACATTAAAACCGAAACGGTGAAATGTATAGCCTATTCTAACTACATATTTAATCATTATTATCATAGATTTTTCAAGCTTTCGACTTGCGATATCTCGTCAATTCAATGTCAAATATCTCGCTGTAGTCGTCTTGTGGTTGGGAATTGTTCTAAAAATATAAAATATAGCCTCGTAAAATAAATATAAAAGTTCTTCCAATAAATTATATTAAGGTTTTGATGAATAAATAAAAAAAACGCTAAGGTTTCCCCTTACTAGTCACAAATCTACGATTAATAGCAATGTGTGTCGCTGTCCTACTTACTCGCCACGTGCGCTCCACTCACGACCAGTTACGCCGAAAACATCATCGCACACTATCTCTTTAGTGACTTAAACGTGTATGTTGGTTTCCTTCACAATTAAGAATGAAGATTTTCCTTCATTCTATTTTATCCTATACATCTGTACTATATTACAAGCTGTAGAAATGACTAGTATAATATAACATACATAGTCGATATACATCGATAGTCAAAACTTTCATAAAATGTTATTGCATAGTTGTGGTCTTAATACTGGATTTTTGTAATAAATTTTCACATTTTACTTTACCATCGTATATCAGCTTTCGACTAATACAAGTTTAATTTCCCTCCTTTTATAGAAAATATGTAAGCTGTGCAAATAAAAATTATTACGACCTTCAAATTATCATATATTATTTTAGACATAAAAACGATTAGTAGTCGTTGCTTTGTGTGTTATGTAAGAATCAAACAAAACTTTAATATTTTTTTTATTATTAATAACTTGTTAAATTTTCAATTTAATTCTTTAAAATTTAGCTTTTTCTCAAGGTGTTGGAATATTCAAAGTATTTAGGTTTTATTTTATTGATACCGCAATTGAACGTAGATAAACGAATTGACATTTGTGAAATCGCTAAATATAAAACGGTTCAATACAGTTGTTTGTTTATAATTGTTATATCTTTTATAATAGTCTAACAAAGTAATTCAATTTGTTTCAGAAATACTGTAGTATGTATTTAACTATAAAAATCAACAATTTCTATTTATGAACCGTTACTAAAAGGTATAGCTACGATTAAGCGATTACGTCACATCAGAACCAAGAGTAATTACAACAGATAAAATTTAGCCAAGATAATAGAACAGTTGGCATTCCATTCGACTTTTAGCTGACCAGCGAGTTGAAGGCTACAGACTGTATCGGTAAAGTTCCTTACAAAGTTTCCACAGATAAAAAATAATAGTGGAATTAAATAACACATTGCACGTTTAAATACTTCTAGCCCATTGACATTTCCATCTTAGTATGGGCACGCTCATAAATAAAGGAATTAGTGCATTTTATAAAACTGTGGCGAACCTTTTTAGTACTACTAAAATACACTAATAAATTATAATTAACTGTTGAAAAGTGAGACTAGAATACGTTTGCAAATTTATGTAAAAATTTATTAATAAATGTTGTTTTTTTGTGTTTAACTTTTTTATGTTTATAGTTAAGAATACAATAATTTATTCACGCACACTATTGACCTACGTGGCTTGACGTGGCTCAAGCGGATCAACGAGCATAAATCATAATTATTACGTGGGATAAGTTCTTCTGATATTTTTAATTATTTATGTCGTATATGCAATTTTATATACCAAGTTGTAGGCGCTGTCTTACCAATGTTTAATACTTGACAACACCACTAACAGTTTATATAGTAATAATACTTATTTCCCTCTACTTAACGTTTAATATATTTCCACACAGTAATCTATTTAAGCCCTTTGTATTTCAGAGAGATATCAGTTAATATTTTAATTCAGGTCACGTTATATTAATTCTAAGTATCGATTTCTAAGGTATATTAATAAATTTACGCATAATAAGTAACCCACAAGCGCCTCAACGACCGCAGTGCCTATAGTCATAAGTCGTGTGTCAGATGGCAATGACATCTGCGACGATGATTGACGTGAGCTTAAACCGCATAAAGACATATACATAATAAATGACTTGCACTTTTCAAACATTGTAACATTGAATTGAGTTTACTATGCAGATATGCTTGTTTTTATATCATTATTTTTCTTATACATCTGTCATGTTGGAAAACAGTTTACAGGCAGACGGCCGTCTGACACATTATAAATATTAAATAAGCAAGTAATTAATTTAAAAAAATTGGGAAAACGTTACGCTTGAGTAAATATTTCAAAATATATGATCAATAACAATATAAGGGGTATATTAGATGCTCGGGTGTAAAACTGTTGCCCCAAAAGGCCATGACTGCATCACTGTTTGCCTGATGAATATTGAACTCAAAATAAGCTTGAACCCTATGGGTGGTCAAGTGCAGGTGGCTTATCACCTTAACTTGACAGTATGTTTATCAAGAGGCAGGATTGATGTCCCGGATGAACATGATAATTTAAATATATTAATCCAAAAATATTAAAAGTATTACTTAAAACGGTTTATGAGAACGTATCGAAACACATTAAGCAGACATGTTTATAAACTGCACTCAGTAATATTAGTAATTATTCGTTGTATTCGGCATTGACATGTATTTAGCGGTTAATCACGTTCGATGTGAGGACAAACACGCGCCTCCAAATAACCATCGAAAGAGTAAATTAAATTATTAATTCCGCCTTCTGCCTGCCCACGTAATTAGTAATATTTAAAGCTATATACATAAAAAAAATATTTAAAGAAATTCTCATTGCGTAATGCGATATATGGTAGTAACGCATGGCGTAACTTTCGAAGCGTCGCCGACGTGGCGCCAAAACTTCGGATTTACAGCGACCTGTCAATAGGTTTTAAATGAAAGCTATTATTTAAATAGAAGTATGCGCTTTATCAATGTAAAAGATAACTTTTTTTAACAACAATGCATACATAGCTACATTTATATTTATAAGTAACTTCTATAGTAATTTTATACACTGTTGTTTACGTATTGCACAAGGAAATCATTTATTCAAAATACATTATTTATATTATCTGATTAAAATTCCTTATTCTTATAACATAGATTCTAAGGAAAAATCTTATGAAACCTAGAGATTATACCTAACAGCTTTATGAATCATACCGCCTTTAATATACAGACGAGATCATTGTTTAAACTTATAGCTTCATAAAAATATTACCATTCTGACAACCCGCAAGACGCCTAATAATTTTAACTAATAACTACGAAGAATTTTCAATAAGTTAATGATGTGTACACTAAGCTTAACTTACTAATAGTTAGCCCGCTGTATTACTTACTTGAACTAAACTTTTAAGTATCTCCGAAACAACAAATTAAAAGTTACAAAGTAAGAACATCAATTTTAACGTTAACATCTGATAACGCTGTTGGTATTTCTTATCAAAACCATGTATTTTATTAATTAGCTTAGTTAGGCAGGTGACAACCTTTATTCTAAGTGACCAGACGGGTGCTTAGAAACCAACACTTTAACTGTCTTTTTATGTATCTTTATTTTCAGCTGGCTATATTTACGACTTTCTTATGCATTTTACTTGGTACAAGAAATTAAAGAAAAATATAATAAAGCACCAACTGCTCAGTACCTCTGAAGATTTTATTCAACGTTTGTACTCTTTAAGCAAATCGTGCCCGAAGAAGTCTTGCATCTTCAGATAGGTTGAATTAACACCTACCGCGTTGTACGTTATATATTAGCATTGATTATTTTTATTTACTGAGGTACTTAGTTTAGTTATTGGAGTAAGAACGTCTTGTATCGTTACAAATAGAGTTATGGTATCAAGTTATTTTGCAGAAATATAACAGCCTTTTTCTTACACATACCTTGCACAAATATGTTTATACTAAAAGATTTTTATTTATTCGACATATTATAGGAAATTAAGTAATAAGATTAGAGTTTTATATAAATTAATTATTATGACATACACCATTTATTGAACAAACAATTCTTTAATATACAAATAATATAATATATATTATACAATGTATAAGCTGGTAAGTGTAGATCGTAACAGCGTAGAGACTGAAGTAAACGAGAAGGAAAACCAGTTCTGCAGCTGCGCGTGCGCACTCCCATTGTAAACACTCGTGTTATATTGGTGGTATATCATTTTAGGACTTACGTCGGTCAAGAGTGTATATATTAATATCTTACTTTATTATTTACTAAATTAAAGAATATTTTTTACTCTTCATTTTAATATAATTTACAAAAACTATGGTATTGTTTGCTTTGATTTCCTTTGTTTATATATTTTGGAAACTAAATGTAGAGATACATTAACGTATAGTTTAGGGTTAAAGAATCACGTCATATTCTTAACATTCAAACATGTGAGTATTATAAAATAATAACTCATAGTATAGACTGATCTGTAGCCCAAGGTTCTGGCGCCATTGTCTACGTGATTGTTGAAGCTTAGTTGTTAAGCCTTCGCAGATTCTTGGAATGCAAAACTATGGTAATTTTAAACAAAACATAGTATGGTTAAGTATCACATATGAAATAGTATTTGCAAGTATTAAATTAATAGTACTTGAAAGTAAAATGTATTTATTTATTTTTAATTGTTAATCCTTGTAACAAATATGAATTTAAACGTTGAATAAGTTTTTCAGATGGATGAGCAAAAGTATCAATCAAAATGATATATCAAGACTGATAGTTCAATCCGTATCAGAACATAAATTATACAGACGAAACATCGGTGCGTGATAATAGCACATAAAATGCGTGTTACATATGATACGCTCGATAATTTGATAGTTTGATTCGTAAATTATGTTTAAAAACTATCATTGTTTTATTACACGCAAACCTATTATTCATTCTAAACAAAGTTGTCTATAAAAAGTAGATGCAAAGGCTGTTTCATAACAACAGATAATATTATATCAAAATTTATAATACAGATAATACATACAAACACTCCTGCTATATTGCCGCCATTTTAAATTATTAGTTAGCGTGGTTTAAGAATAATAACGATAACCCATCCGTCGAAATTGGTTCAGGCATTTATGACACATAAAAAACTCAGTCATACACATGAAGCCTGAAAACATTATACTCCTTTTCCAATAGTTTGGCTTAAATATCATGCATGTATACGATCTATTGGCGAATAAGGTTTAAAATAGGCCACCTATGTCGAGTAATCCGTATGAATATCCAAGCTATCACAATCACTTGTAACATGAATGCTGTAGGTATGCATTTATTAGATGTATTCTATGTGGATTATAATTGCACTGTTTAATATCTAAGATTGCTAGCTAATAGGTATTGTTCTGAGCTTTTAATTCATATTATAATAAATAGATACCACACAAAGAAATATTAGCTATTTATTGAATACATTCCCCGTCCATAGACATTGGTGCTTTCAGAAATGTCATGCCTAACATCGCTAAAGCACAACTACATTTTTGAACTAAGATATTAACCCTTCCGGCTTGCCTGCTTGAAGTTTCACGTATTGCTGCATGCAGTTATAGTTATCAACGATCGGTTCAGAATTAATTTGCAAACAAGGCGCTAATAGAAAAAAATGATTTGTATAGAAACCAATATTAAATAATAATACATTTAATATTGTATCTTTGAGATAAATTATGTTATTTTTTCTTTTGAAATATTTCAATGATTAGTTCATTGATATTGCATGGTGTAATAACACCGTAATTGGCTGGCCCAGTTTGTATGCGACTTTAGGCACGTACAGCCACGACACAGTTCTAAGAACGTGCCTATCTACTAATTCTTGCTACAGAGTAACGTAATTATATAAATAAAAAAATGTTTAAATGCAACAATCATACAGCACTTGCATTATTAATTATGCAGCGATTACGTAATTCATTCACAAGTACAATTAAATTGCAATTTTAATATGCATTAAGCCTTATCGTTAACATTTACCGGCTATTCATTCATGTATTTATCTGCATTATTTAATTGATGATAATATTCCTTAATGAACATTTTTAATGTAATATTGATTGATTCACTGAGGTCATTTCCAAAATTTTTCGCTTTTTTCGTATACTTTTTGTTAACATTTCAAAATACAATGGGGTTTCAACAATTCCCAAACTGACAAACCCTTTTATACACTATTATAAAATAGCCTTAAAATATAAGTGCTACACACTTTTCGGCTCTTGTGATTTGGATAATAATGATTTATGTATGAATATATTGTCAATTCTATTCTGTTATATAAACTTTATTCATAAATTAAATGTTAAAAACTTCTCGATATATGTTTACGAATTTCAAATATTTTACGATCGTGTTCTGTGGTGAGTATCGAGTTTGTGCTTACAGAATCGTTTTACAGCTAGACTAGCAACTACAAAGTTTCTTGAGGGATTTTCACGGTGCAATATTAAATCTGAACTGTTGATAATTTTATCTATATATTTTATTTGACGTACTTAAGAATTTTTTTTTTTTCGATATGGATTGTTAATTAATGAATTATAATTTTTTAAGCATTATTTAATAATAGGTTTAATTATGTATCATGAACGCATGATCAAACATTTTTCTGTATGTTTTTTATTATCCGATTGTGTTATTTGACATATAATCTAAGAGGCGAGCATTATTGCTTGTGCTAATTTGTAGTAATGAAGTTGCAATTTTTTGCATAAGGTTATTAACCGCGCGACGCGTCATTATAGTCTATCTAAATTAAACCCGACCGAAGTTTCGAGAAATGATGTTCTATGAAGTTGAAAAAAGACGTGATTTTTTGCATTATGCTTAAGTACATTACAATTCAACCTCCTTTGAGAAGAATAAAATATAAAACTTGTCAATTTACCTTACATATATTGTGTATATAGCAATAACATGACAATTACACGAGCGAGTCTATCAAGTGACATAATATGAAACATTGTTTTGTTATAATTAAATAATTGATGAATACCTGTAATGTTATTCAATATCTATTATTTCCTATTGTTATTATAAATATACCTATCATATGCTGATATTTGAAAATGACTGTGTACTATATTAGATTTTTTAATTTATTTCATTTTATATTTTATATTGTACAATTGCAAAAGAATTTTACGACATTTCCAATATATATAAGAACTTTTTATAAGCAATTTTATTATTTTCGTAATTATATAAGAGTTATGTTCTTGCAATAACACGACATATCTATTAATAAGCATATATTAATAAGGCTAAAAGGCATTATAACGCTAAAAATGAATATTTAAACTGGTATATATTAAGTAAGCCATTTATTTTTAATCTTTAAGTTTGAATTGTATTAAATTATAAAGAGAGTAGCTTCTAAATAGATATAATGCTACTTCCATTTCTACTTTCTTCAGGTAAATATTTAGATTAAAAAATCTAGGCAACGTCTCATAAAGTCCAAGGTAAAGGTAACTACGAGATATACCTGGGTAAATAAATCACGACGCCAGCGCATTCTGCAAACCAGTTCCGAGGGTAGGTATAAAGAATGAACTCGCCATGTAGTCCAGACTGCGTTATACAGAAGCTATTTAAGGTGTGCAGCTCGTTTAAAATAATAACTTCTAAGAAAAACTTTGCAATAATTCATTTTTCAGTTACTTATTACACATCAAGATTATCTTTAAGTATGTAGTGGTTTTATTGTGTACGTTAAGCTCACTATTGCACTTTTTGATCTTGTCATCAGTTTAAAACATTTCTACACTTTTATTTAGTCTGTAATTTCAGTTAAAGATCGGAATATATTAAAGACGTTCGCTTATATCGTGATATACTCGCAAGGCGTATAAAATATCCTTTTATTGTCGTTCCGAAATGAGCAATGTCATCATTTTAGGTTCGAGACGTGTCGAAAGTTGTGGCCCACAGATTTGAGGTCAAACAAAGCACTGAACTGTGCATTGTTCACGAAAAGGTCACGTTTGATTGGCCACTCGAGCCGTGCGGGACTAAACGAAAACGTTTTTAAAACGATAACCGTCTGAGGCGGAGAGCACGCCAAGCTATATAGTCCGACCAAATTAAAATATACATGTCGATTTCACTGTACCATATAATTATTTATCCTTCGTCATTGAGCGCAATATAATTTGCAAATACAGATTAGGGACATGTAAACTCGTCCAGATTTAAACACTCATTGTTCAGTTAAGTTTTCTATCCACTTGGCTATATCGGGCTTAATTTTTCCTAATATCACATAATACATTGTAAAAACTCTTATAGATACAAGTAAAGATAGGCGAAACGAATTATTTCTTTAATACAGTGTATTTATAAATAAATATAATATAAGGGTTAAAAATAAATATCACAAAAATCTTACCTTCAAAGCGCAAAAAATACACGATGGTCCGAGGCAAGCGTGAC
This sequence comes from Vanessa cardui, assembly GCF_905220365.1. Classification (NCBI taxonomy): domain Eukaryota; kingdom Metazoa; phylum Arthropoda; class Insecta; order Lepidoptera; family Nymphalidae; genus Vanessa; species Vanessa cardui. Next base: position 10,397,651 of record NC_061131.1, read on the forward strand.
CGGTAAGCTCGCGGAAACTGCGCCGGAAAATGTCAAGATGCCACAGCACCTGCGACAATTAACAATTATTATACATAAATATCAACTGTAATACATATTCTGTGTGGCATCCATGTCATCTTGTGTCTTGCACATCGTTTATCTTGTTATATAAAACGTTTATTTAAAAACATTTTACTTCAATGTTTCTTGAAAAAAAAACATACATATTACTTATATACTATACGTAAGTAATATTTTCTTTTACATTTCTTACAACTTCGATTGTAAAGTCATTAAATGCATTCGTAAATTGCAGTTTCAAATGCAAAATCATAACACAACAAAATATTCAAAACAAGAAATGTTAAGGAAGCAGAAAAACAAGATGCCAATTTTAATATCTAAAATAAAAAAAAAACAAACAATAACGATTTAGAATGACATTTACAATCAAAGCGACGAGTATGATAATAAATAATATTATTTATGTTGTTAAAGGTCCATTGGATACATGAAGAAGTAGTATGATTAAATTATAATTCAAGAAAAATATGACAAAAAAAAGACTTAACATTTTGTATAAAATAAATATTTCGTAGTGTGATCAATTCTTTTAAATGAGTTATAGAAGGTCTTTATATATAAAAATTATATAAGATCATTAAGTACAAAGTTTTTATATTTGATAACTTTTAGATATAGTTTGTACCAGTTCCGAATTGCATCAATTTAACGAAGCGAGGTATGGGGTGTTCAATTTCGTTAAGACTTAAATACAAAGATGATACTTATGGAGTCAAGGTCTGATATGATTAAGATTACGACGGACACGGGCTTCACAGCACGTTTCACGCCAGGTGCAGGCAGCATATGAAGTCGCAAAAAATATGCAGCGACCATATAGGGAGCCTAACACGTACAACACGAATATATAAAGTTGAAACACAAAGTAAATTATAAAGACTATTCATTTTCATTGATGACGTATCATTTATAATGATTTACATTTTATAATTTAAGAAACGCTTACGTATTTCCTGCTAAAATCGCCTACGCGCTGTACATATTTTTAAGCTCTAGCATTCCATTAACATTTGACAGTAATATTTTATTATAAAGCGAGGATAAATTTATGCTAATTTCATATAGCAAACTTAATACTGATGCTGCAATATTCGAACGACACGATTTTTTTTATATCTTCATAGAACACACAAATTATTTTAAGCGCTAAAAAAGTTCTTGATAAACTCTAAAAACGTATGCAATTGTAGAAGTACATTCACGACCTTGAACATTCTTCCATATAGTAACCTATATCCGTCGAATTGATATTCGCGTTAGCCGATTATGGACTACACCTGCCTGTATAGTTTTTCGCAATTGTTTTTGGCGTCTGGAGCGCAGGTGCACGCCCGGTCCAGGCAGATGTGCGAAAATAGATGCTGCTCATCTTAGTTTTAATCCTTTGGAATTTATGATATGAAAAATAAACCTAAAATTGATTTCAAATATAACTGTGGACGAACAGGTTATATTTTTTAAAGAGTAGTCTCTTTTAGAGTTGTAAAGTAGGTTAACTAGGCAGGTTCGAATTCAATACACATAGCGTTTTTTCCATGAATTCCTTGCATATTCGAAACATGTTTTAAGGCATATAAGGCAATGGATAAAAATAGTAACTAAGTTTTAACATACTTATTATTATTATATATAAAGTTTTGTTTAACAATCGAATTTAATATTTATATAAGGTGTCTTAAATGCGAAAGAATGACCTAATCGCAGGCGCCAGTAGCCGTTAGTCTTGCAATCCGCTACTAAGCAGATGAATTGGTACTGATTCGCCTAAGTCACGTAACCGACTTACTGTTGAATTGCTAGTACACTAGAAGCTTCAATTAAACGGAAGTTAGTAAACTCATATTAAGTTATAAATTAATTTACAGACTTTAACATCAAGATTGAGAGAAAAGGCTTAAATATGTTTATACATACTTTTTCATATCTCATAAAGTTTTAAAATTTGGTCAGTTAAATCAACATAAATAAGGTAACAAAAATATTTTTATAGCTATTTTGGCGACTGCTAGCAAATAATCATTATGTAGTTGGTGCGGCGAGAAACGTAAAAAACTCTACAACCTCTAACTAAAAACCAAATGTGTACATAACGTATTGTATTATCCTGCCGTGCCCAATGGTTTCCTTGTATTCCGATAAAAGCACCTCCACACAAAAAGTTTTAAGCAAACAAAGATCAAGAGCCGTTCACGCTTTTTTATACATAATATTTTTTACTAATGCGAGATGAAACTATGTTAAGTGAATAAACGCGAACGTGTACAAATAGCCTTGTTTCTTTGGAAGCGTGACAGATAAAGTTTGTTTGATGGTAATGGATGCGGAGACAAATGAAGATTTCGAAAGAAACAGAGGGCTTCAGTCAACAGCGACGATAAGATAACCTGCCTGATACAAACAAGCTGAATTGTGACGAAATGCTTAAACCTAAAAGATTATTCTATTTTTTTTTAAATTTACCTGAAAATTTTCGTTTAGCGATATTTGAAAGGTCTTTCGATGTTAATTTTGTCTTAATTTTATAATGATCAAAATGTATTATTAACAAGCGAAGTTAACAAGTAAGTCTTTAATTCAATAACTCGTTAATTATTATCGTGACAAGACGATCAAATTAGCGCGCTTTTTTGTCCACACGAGCTAGACGTATACCTACTGATATATCAAGTTTACGAGTGTCAACGAGTTACACCGGCGTCGATACTAACGGTAAAGCGCTACCAGCTTCCATCTTGTTGATTTTGTAGGTGATTGTGTGTTAATTTTACACGTTATCCATTAAGAGAGATTCAAAGAAAACTGACTTATACCTATTAGTCTTAGATTACTATTTAAAGAAACGCACTACGCTTTAGATATAAAAACACCAATTGAATATTAGGTACTCATTTGAAACAAGTTTTCTCCTGGCTTTGCTTGCGTTTTAGGGGTCAGTTGTAAGATTTTAAGCATAAAAACAGCCTAGTTTCAAGCTTGCTTCGTACCAAATATCATAAATTCAAAAGCTTGGCCGTGAATGATCAACAGATAAACAGACATAGTTGTTTTCGCATTTATAATATAATATTTAAATTTAAAAAATGAAATACATGTATAATAAACATAAGAATTGCTTCTCAACGTGATACTGATATTGTGTGTGAATACAGTTTTTGCAACTTGCAAAATAAATGTTAACATCTACGTATATTCTCGTACTTCGCAAAGCGTAACAATGTTTCTTTATATCGTAAAGAAATGTGCGAGACTAAGTGAAGGCTAGTTTTACTCACGTTTTTGTTGAAAGGGGAGTGCAGTGGTGCATCTAACATATTGAATTTATAATAACTATTCCAACCACGATTTGACGCTTCTTGATCGGCGTGGGAAATGGCGAACGCACGATTTGGATTTATAACGTAATACCATAAAATCGAATTTCAAATCTGTTCTAAAAAAGTAACAATTATTTGTATACATTCTATGGTTATTTATAGACAAATGTCAAGAACTAATAGACTGATTTTGAAGGTATTTAATTGTCATATATTCTGGATCATTGATTAAATTTATTCATAAAAATAAATTCAATAAATGCTAGCTTACTTTTTATTTTGGTACATACTACGTATAAAACTATAGTCAAGTGTGTACAAACGGAAACAGATTTGAATCAAAATATAGAGAGTGTATTTCCCCCACGGAAGCGACTCGCCTTCATTTTAAATATTAATCATCGACATTGCATTTTAATATTATGTGGCTCTCACTCATTGTTTAGCAAATACTTTAATGTTAGATGATATTTTATTTTAGAATATGTGCTTCGAATGAATTTTAAATAAATTTACTGATAACTCTACATAATTGCTTTAAAAATAAAACAACATCTTTAACCAGCTTGGGTCTAGTTCTGTTTATTATCTGTTGAGAATAAATAAGCTTTCCGAACTGTGCGTGCATAGAGAACGAAAGTCGAAATAATATATTGACAAAAAAAGTCAACAATAAATTTGTCGCAGTAACAAAAACGCGCCGGCAATTTTTACTTACGTTGTTTCGCAGGTGTTTAACACTATTTTAACCTTTTCTGACATCAATCATTTGACATTTGAAATAAGAAAACACAATATTGTATATTCAATCAAAATTTATAATAATATCACAAGTACAAACATAAAACTCGTTAATACGTTGTCATATTTTTACGTACTCGTACGACGTAATTGCCCACCTTTGTAAGATATTAATAAAGCGATCAATTTACGCCTAATTAGGTATAAAAATCGCAAGAGTATCACTTAACTTGCGTGTACAGATTGTATACATTTCTACAAAGCTTTATGGAATTGTAATAAGGTAGAAAATAAGCGGTGAATGATTTAGTCGCGTAACTTCCAGCGTGACGCGCCGGCGGTCACGCTTTGTAGTTACAACCGAGTTGTAACGGATGTCAAATATCATGTACGATTGATTCACGAATGATGTGATGTAATTAGAAATCACATAACTATCTCGTTTAATAAAATTTACATTTATATCTATCATTCAATCAAATCAATCTCAGGTCAATGTATGTCATTCGTTCTGCAGATTATTTTAAAACTTCATTCTTTATCCTTGTAAGTAGATCAAGAATGTCGGAATAAGCACGTTCGTGATTATCTTAAACCTGAATATCGGAATTAATGAATTCGGAAACAGGAACTGATTCTGTTTCATAAATTCCTTACCCGTTTTGGTAAGCTAAAGGAAAGTAGTTAAAGGTATCACGATACTCGTATGATATACATTTTTATTGTTGGTATGCGGTCCACTTGCAATCGACGCTTTATTATGCAAATTGTAGTAAATTGGTCGAATATGCCTTAAAAGGTAAGACTTCGTGTAATTTAATTGTGAATGTTACATATTATAAAACTTCTAAGTTTCATATGATTTTATTTTTATTTATTTAATAGCTTTATTATTTATCTGTTTTTAGAAATACTTATTTTAAATAATAATTCGAATTTTATTAAAATGCATATTTAAATGATTTATTTCTTTCATTCGTGTATTTTTGAGTTGAAGTTTCTATGATTTTAATTTTTATAATGACTTCGTCATAGAATGTAATGCTATTTATGAATATATAAATAATATATGTCTATTAACTATTAAAAAAATAACGCCTATCTTAATTATTAATACACGTTGAAGTATTTAAAACAACTGTGAAAACCGCAAACTTTTATACAGTGAACATATAAAAAAATAAGTAGAATGTTACATGATACGCTCGCCTTATTATTTAAAAAAAGAAAATATCAGTATATAATAACGAGTCGAGTCCTATAGCGCTTAAGTTTGGGTGAAAGAGGTAATTCATGAGGCGAACGGCCGCCATCGAAAACCGGTCAGCGTGGTGGGCTATTTTAACGAAGTCTTAATATCTACCAATTACTTTTTTACATACTATTTCAACACGCTAGTCTCTATATTACGGTATAATGCGCCTTGATTGGTTATAGTCGTTATTACTATAATAATCATCAGAGAATGTATAGATTTATATATATATGGATAATAATAACATTTACGGGAATATATAAAAAAAATGTATACTAAATGAAATTAAAATGTTTTAAAATGTAACGTGGTAAAATTGAGTTGACTGGTGTTGCTATGTAGAGTCAATCCAACAGCAAAAGTATACCCTGTACTTAGGGTTATATGTACAGCATAGTACCTAAACGATTTTGTTTTGTTATAATGTTCCTAAGAACGACGCTCTTATTTATTATTACGAACTACACTTTTATTTCTTTTCTCTTTTTATATGTAATTGATTGTCAACTTGCGTCTAGTTTGTGAGGTTCTATCTCATATATTGAAGACTCTTGTGGGCTTTGTACATGTCTATGTACCAAGTACATATCACACAACACTGTTCTTCTGTTACCAAACAAGGAATACTTATAATTGTGGTACAGTTTCAAGTATGACCAGTAACAGGCACAAGGGACATAATATCTTACTGAGATACTACTACATATGTACATATATACTTACATGAAAACTTAAGGTAACATCAACAACTAAGATTATTGTTGATGTTACCTTAAGTGTTCATCTTACATTAAGAAATCCTAAATCCTCTCAATCAGTATATATTTGCGTTACATCGTGCATTTACTAACGCATTTTTATTATATATAATATAAATATCATTCTTTAAGTTTGGAACACAACCTTTAAATAAAGCTCTACCATGATTAATGGGTGCATAAAAATGTAGTTCTGCTAGTCTTTAATAATAAAAAAATGCTATTGTCTATCTATTTCATTATTAGGAGATCACTTACATTTTGATTTAATAATGTAAATTTTCTGCTGACTACTTCATTATCAATAGTTTTTAAGCAAAATATGTAATTAGTTATAAATATATTTGAACAATCAAGTCACGTTCTGGTTAAGGGACACGTATTTCTCTTTTTAATGTTAAGTATATAAATGTTAATACTTGAATAAAAACTGCTCATCAATTAAACATTTAAAATTTTGTTCATAATAGTGCTATTCTTAAATAGAAATAGAATTCTCAACCAATGCTAAGATTATCTGTTATACTTGAATTCACGCGTCATTAGTATTCACAGTCCGAAACGAACTGTGGAGCCCCAAGTTTCAAAACCGATGCGTTTACATACAATTAAAACTGCCCTATTATATTGGAACATCCCTTTGGTAAAATGGGGGGACCGGCCAACCGTGCAACGGCTACCTGGCTCTACATGTACCTGTATACGAAATCCCGGTCCATATAATTACCTCCAAACAACTATAAGCAAATTACTATAGCCGATTGTTTGTCCCGCTTCCGCACTCACAAACAATACATAAACATTCGGTTCTCTCTTTCGCACATACCCGTTGATGTCTTTTGCTGGCCTTTTTAGGAGAGCAGGACATCGGGAAACCAGAATCTTCTCGCTATGGAATTGAATTTACTGTCATTTTTGTTCGTTTTCTTTAAATCCGCTTGGAAGTATTTTTTACAATTAACTTATTATTTTTCACAAGTTTAAATTAAACTGAACTTCCTATATAAGGCATGTTTAAACACAAAATTAAAGTAATTATTTAATACTGAAATAAGTGGTTTGTAATGAAGATGTAGGCCAATGAATAAATGTATATAGGCAAATAAGTACCGATAGCACTTGAAATAGATAAATAAAATAACTATTGTAAAGGAATCTGAAAAATGCAAATAAAACAAAAAATCAAGAGAGCGAGGGAGATCAAGATTACCAAGGGCTGTATAAAGATCAGCCTGGATCGGATTACTTGACTCGAGTATAAGCCGAGGCGTACTGAATATATTCGAGTATTTGCTCTTTCACTTTTTAAATATATTTTCTTAACCTATGTGTGCACGTAAAACGAAAGTTTTTCGTTTGTTTTGTATGACCCTTTCGCTTGTTTAATACTGGCAACTTAAATCTTTATGTTAAGTTTAATGCTATATATATACATACACATGATAGCAAACATATTTTTTAAATTAAGAACCCTGTAAAAGTTAACTATCATTCATGTAATAAAAATATTATCAAGAACTGACCTTCGCGCCGTGATACAGAGCACTGCTCCGTGTTGTTTTCGCCTTTGTCATTGTACACACAGAGTAATCCAATGAGTTCACACACAGTTCCTCACAGCACTAGGATTTTCATGTTGTCAAAAGTTTTATGGACGGGATAAGGTACAGTCGCGAGCGACTTGTGTTTACTACGGGAGAACGTACGTGGGAGTGTAGTGACGCGCTTACGTTCCGGCGACTGCAACGCCGACCTGTGAAGCGGCGTAGTATGGAACTAACTCGCCGGCGAGAAGACCGGCTACGACTCTACGCTTGGAGGCTTTAAAAGCGGCCATTTTGTTTTATGACGCATAATGGCGACTATAATTTTATATAAGTATAATAATAAAATCTTTATTCGAATAGATATTAATGAGAATCATAATTGTAAACATCATTAGATACAGGTATCATTTAAAATTTTTATGAGATTTTGTAAATGTTTGTCCCTTATAAAAGTAATATATTAATGTATAACTAATCTATATAAATTGAAAAAAACCTTCTACGTACTTTATTTTAAAAAAAACATGTTTCGAGTTTTATATTTTATTTCTGTCTCTATAGAAGTTACTACTTATTTTTAATCAGGATAATCTATACGAGAAATTCATATCTTTTCACCTAAGCACGTACAGCTCAGACCAAATTAATATTATAATCTATCTTACGTGCCCGAATAGTAAGTTTTTTTAGTCGAAAGTTCGAGGCAGGTGTTACAGAAAAAAATGTCCGTCAATACGTAGTGATCCGTCAGGAAGCGTTATAAAAAGGTAATAAGTAGTTTTTATACACACTTTTGTGCATCTTATGATTGAATATTTTATAGCAACTATTATAATATCAGGTATCAAATATAAGACATTCGTTTTGAAATAATTTTCTAATTCGGTATACACGTCACGCTTCTTGAATTAAATTTACTATTCAAGATCATACGTACATTACATGTCCATACATACATATACCTATATATTCAGCTCGTAGTTGATTATACCTTAGTTATATATAAGTGATAGTAACTGTATTGCACTAACCATGACACGGAGGTGTCTGTAACAGAGAACAAAGGCATCGTATTCCTTTTGTCTTAGCGCACGTGTACTATCTATACACGTATAAGTTTGTTGTCTATAACAAAATATTGGAAGGTTTAATTATTACACGTGTAAAATATAAAATTATCATTAAAAATACATATATGTATTTATAAATATACTGAAGTTAAATATACGTAAGGAATAAATTACGCACCTATGAGTATTATAACAAATTTAACTTGAAGAAGCAAAAAGAACAATATCAGAACAATTTCTATTTTTCAATTTATGCCATTGTGTACAAAATGTAATTTTAAAAGACATTATAATATATTTTTATTTTAAATATACAATGAACAGCTCGATAATTCTCGCTGGGATTTTGGTAAAAAATAAACAATCCAAAAATTATCAAAGCGGCTTAATTTCTTTTCACGTCTGTAATCCTTTACAATTAATTTCAAAGAGAATGGAATAAAAAACCAGCAGTGGTCGACCTTTACACATTTTCCTCTTAGTCATAAAATAAAAGATTTTAGAAGATAACACTATTATATGCACTTCTTTAACCAAATTAAAGTTAGGATATACATATTATCTAAATTATCTTATTACGAGTATCCTGAAAGACATACAATAGGCGGCTTATCTCTGTACCAAACAAAAGATTAAAGGAGATAAATGATTTGTATAAAGTATTAAAAAATTGATCATATTGGAGCACTTTAAAGGAAAAAAAATATAAACTGGTCTTAACTTGATTACGTGTGAAGGCACTTAAAAAACATTTGAAATCACATACTATGCTTAATAATATTATTTTATAATTTGAAAATGTCTGATCTTCAAAATTAATCACGTACTTATACAGCTTCGTACACAGACAGCCTCCGTAGTGAAGCCCTTGCTTATTATTCCAGACATTCCGTGTGATATCATGTAGACGAAATCACATTAAACATAAAAACCGAACAACCGTCAGGGTTAATTATATGAATATAAAGTTAATGCCTACATAGAGGGTATATTATATACAAATGTATATATTATCTATAACAATATGACAGGAAAATTGAACATCTGATGGTGTGTCGTCTGGTATACGATGTAAGAAGTATTAACTATTCCTTCCACCACTAATGCGCGATCAACCTTAGGAACTGAGATGCTATGTCTATCTGTAGTTAACAAAAATTTAGCTACAAAAACAGAAAACGTTAGAAGCGATACATCAAAACTGTAGGTACTTCTGTTTGGATTTTGTTTTGAACATCTAATGTGTGCCTCGTACCTATCCAGATGGAAAAATATACCATATACCAACAAGTGAGAAGTTAAGTGCCATCATATATACGTACATGTTGTTTAACTCACTACAGCTAAAGCTTTTATTGTATGCTATTACTGTTTATTAATTAACGATATATACAACTCTAGGAATTTTAGTTTAAGCATGTATTAACTAACTTCTTAAAGTTTAAGTTAATATAATAAAAAAATCAATGAGTGAAATTTGTTTATTGTTTAATGAAGCTCAAAGTTGGATGGACCTGTCGAGTTTGGGGCTATTTGCTTTGTATTGACAGGTCTAGAGTCGAGATGGCCCAGTGGTTAGAACGCGTGCATCTTTACCGATGATTGCGGGTTCAAACCCAGGCAAGCACCGCTTATTCATGTGCTTAATTTGTCTTTATAATTCATCTCATGCTCAGCGGTGAAGGAAAACATCGTGAGGAAACCTGCATGTGACAAATTTTACAGAAATTCTGCCACATGTGTATTCTACCAACCCGCATTGGAACAGCGTGGTGGAATATGTTCCAAACCTTCTCCTCAAAGGGAGAGAAGGCCTTTAGCTCAGCAGTGGGAATTTAGAGGCTGTTGTTGTTGTTGACAGATCTTATAATAGTTCCTTAGGGTTGAGGACCTACAATGTCAATTGAAAGATTAAAAATTGTTGCCATACAAAACATAAAAATCATATATAGATGATTCACATATGTGTTTGAAGTCTTTTTCCGTTTGTGTATCGGAAAAATATTTTTAAAAAAAATATACACATAGATAGAAATTAAAAACTTATTTATTCTCAATTCCCGCCATTTCGACATTATTTAAAAACGTATAGTTTAAAATTTAAAATAAAAAGATAGAGGAGGTTTTCTGGAACAGACGTTCTACAGTTAACTCTTATGATAAAATGAATTCGTGGCAAAAAAAAATTCAACCACATTCATAATTTTAAAAACCTTTTAACGTGTATTTAACTAATTTTGACCACTCAATTCCCTCACCACTAAAGATTTGTATTCAAATCTTTTATATTCTTAATACTTGCCAACAACAATTTAGCGTTACCATCCTACAAAGATGTCGAGTCACAGACGTATTTATTGTTTCTAATTATTTTTCACTCTATCATATCATTCATTGTATAATAATAAAAAAATAATCTTCCATCAAATAATTTAATTTATAGTAATCGTATGTTACAAAAAATAGCCTACATTCCTTTCTATGAGCAACGATCAGCCTTTTCACGCTTCTTGTTTTAACCCTTCGCTCGGGTGGAGCAAAAAAAAACAATTTAAAATTCTTTCAAGTGGACGAGTCGAAACACTCGAAATTAATAGACTAATATGAATCGTAGTACTAGTTTGTTTTCTTTTATTGAAATTGTATAAAAAAAAAAAACAATAAAAACGTCAAAATAGAAAAGCAAAATGCCTCAATATGTAATATGCCGCAATATTTTTTATTACATAATACGTTTTATCAAGAATGCATATGTATATATCTATATGTACTGATGATAATGTTTATATCATTCCAATTTATCATTAATATTTGCGACACGCGCCATACGCTGTGAGCTTCAACTTTCAGAGCTTAACCAATGGTCGACAGTTTGAATTCAAAAACAGACCGGTACGTTCAAAACAATGAACCCGTTTCTTGCATCCCTGTCTAACTTACGAGACTATCTCTTACGGTTGTAAAATTACTTTCTATATATTATTAAAAAACTACTCTATTCCCTTGATATAAGATGAAGTTTTACATGCCCGCATCCCATATTTCAGTTCGTAGTAAGTCGTAGTAAAACTAAACCTGTTTTGTGTTTATAAGTACAACTTACCTTTTTCCTAAAATCGTATACCGTTAACGAAGTGGGCAAACAGATTTAGAATACACATAGACGTGTGTACGCACTACGTACGTACGCTTATTAAAAATACAACCTTATTGTTTTATATATCAGTACCGATCAGTGTATGATTGGTATAGTCAAATTCAACATTTAAATAGATAAGAGTCTAAATCGTATCCACTAAGCAAATCAATGAAAGAAATCTTGTAGCGCCTGGAAAATAATTGGAGCAATTTTTTACATTTTGTCAAGTTGCTTTAAAAACAAGATAATTGCACAAATTTCCTTTTTGAGTTGTAATCATTCACAACATTTTTCTTTTCAATTACATTATATTTTATGTTATTTGTGAAATTATTATTATTGTGAAATGTTTATCGTCTATGATATAATTCTTCGTGTAATATTTTCGGTGGAAACATATCACTAAGGAAATTAAATAAAAATAACAGTCTTTAATTGTTCTACTACTCAGCTAGCTTTTTCGTTTGAGATGACCAGATTTAAGGCTGCTCGCCGCACGCTGTTCGCTCCACCACGATTCTCAAATGCGACAATGTTAGTTTCCGCCGTAAGTTTCCCATCACGGCAATACAAGATAAAATATTTTATTTACAATAGTAGCTTGTGTAGTTAATTGAGTAAAACGTGATGACTGACTCTACGAGTATTTATGTATGTATTTCATTAATAATAATATATTTCAATCGAAGCAGTATAATCAAATTATATTGAGTTGGTAGCATACAACGATTTTCGGAAACGCTTTGATTATGTAACAATTTTGCGAAATAGCGATTCGTTTTATAAATCCGGTGTCAATAAAAGCATCCTATTACGAGACTCATTATGTTCAAACATGACACCTTCGCGTTGAATTTTCCAATAAACATTCACACCGACACAACAGCCATTGTTCTTAGTTTAATAACGACTTCCGAGATTGATAAACTTTCGAGTTTTTGATATGACACACGGCACGGTGCAGTGTAACAACACACTTGATTCCCACGACTTAGCTACAAAACTTATAACAGTGCAAACACTTCAAATGCCATTCAATTTATATAAAGTTTGTATGAGTTAACTTATGACATAGAATCAAATATAATATTAGCAGACTGGGGTCTGGGTGTTGGACCACGCGTTTCCTGCGTCTTTAGTTTATAAGCTGAATTGTATTGTATTTTAATATTCAGCAAATAATCTTATCTAAAACTTGCTGAATATAAGGGTAAAAATTCCGTGTTTAAATATTCAACAGTATTTGTATGATGCGTTCGACAACACAGCAATCTTGATTTCATATAGAAAAAGAAAAAGATTTTCACACAAATGTTCGTGGTGCAACTTATGTTTTTTTTAATCTGTGTACCTACAAAGACCGAGAAGTTATTTGTCTATAATATAGATTATAAAAGATTATTGTTAAAAATATAGCAGAAAATCTACTATTATATTAAACAAGTAATACCTGCTTATTTCGTCTGTTGTACGAAGCATTCTATGAACAAGATAATTATATAAAAAACTAGATCATGACAGATAAATTATTGTTCCAGCTTTGATTTTAATTATCAAGTCAGACAAGAGACTTTCACCACAGATTAAGCGACCGATTAGGAAATAAAAATATTTGTCTTTTTTAAACGTTGCAAAACAGTCGTGCTCACACGCAATTTGTTATGAAATCTTTATTACATCTAGAATATACAACGTATTTTTTAAATAAAGATTTGGCGATAGAATTTAACACGCTACCTCGTAAGAACATTAAGAAGAATCACATGGTATATTACTATGAACATAACTTTTTAAATTATTGTGCAAGTATTCACATAATATTACTTAAGCTTTAATTCTGATTATTATGAAGAATAAAATTCTTGACATCGCAAAGAAAATCAAGTTATTAGATCAAATAAGTGGCTTCATATTCCACTTGAATCTTTTAATTTAGCAATATCGTAAATTTTAACTCAAATTTCAGCCATTTTTTATAGTTTATTACGGATTATTATTATAGTGATTTATAATTTTATTTTTACATATTTTCCTCGCAAATTTACATCTCTACATACATGCAGTTACTATAAGTCTGAATGTTGCAATTTTACGGCCAAATCACCATATTGAATTTAACAAAATTTGGTTTGAAGCAAGCTTGAACTCCGAGGAAAGACGTAGACTACTTTTATATGCCTAACACCTGACGATCAGACGCGTAAACATGAGCAAATCCGCGGCAAGAAATATTGTATAAAAATCAAAACGTTATTATGCAACATTCATTTATATAAATAATTAACAAACGTGTAATTAAAAAAACTAATTAAAATAAAAATAAAATTTATAGTTACTTTGTTTTTTTAATAAAAAATCCTCTGAAGCAAATACGACACCGAAACAAAATCACATAAAAATAAACTAAGAGCAGTAATTTGAACATGTAGCTCGAAATACTTTACGTTTATCTGAGAAATAACATAAGTTAAATTGCGGTTTAATAATTTATAATGCATTTGTATTATGTAATATTACTTGTTGTTCCTTGAAGCGCGACCGACCTATATTTCTCACGGCGATCGTAGCGAGTTGCGCGGGCGCATGCGTCGTGGGAGAAATCCCTATAACTTCCAGGTTATCAAATTATCGACAGATATTCAAGCGTAAAATTTATTAATTATTATACCATATAAATTTATAATAAATTTTAAATTTTAATAAACTCTTATAATAAATTATACCGTTTTTACATTTATTTTGTAAAAAAATTACAAAGAAATATAATAAAAGAAATTCAGACAATGTCACATTAATATTTTAATAATTTATAAAAAGTTGAAAAATATTTTGTAACCACAATAACAGATTCAAATGAAAGCGGGAAGCAAGAGCCGATCGCGGTCCCACAGTACCTCAGTACCATAAATCGATAGTGCAACTCATACCTCTCCTTATAAACTCGAAAGTTAAAAAAATAATTAAATTCACTATATCGAGCGTGTAACTTTGTATTGTTAGACAACTTGAGACTACTGTTGGTTTTAAAAACAACGCACTTACTATCTTTAGTAAATTTTATTTATAAAATTGCAAACTTAAGATAAAACAATCAAATTGTTTGTATATTTTACCTGTAGACTAAATGTGGGAAACCATATAGACAACCGTCATTCCTAATTCGATAATGATGAAAATTAAAAAACGAATAAATTCCACAGTATCCACGAGTTTTCACCCGCAGTTTGTGTAATTGTTATGTTATTATTAAAAGTAGGTATGCTATTCAAACTATAATCTGTCTCGTTTTTTTGTCTCGTTCTAGCATGATAGATGAACAATCATCCATCCATCCAAACTTTCGCATTATAATTAGTAAGATAAATTTTGAACGATATACATTGCGTGCAATAGCCGAATTAACGTCGGGAATAATGAAATCGGACCAAACGTAAATTTTCTTTAATATTAAAAACTATTGTCTAAAGACCCTCGACCCTATGTCCGTGGCCAGCCACCTGTTGTAATTAGAACATTATCCCAGGTGAGACGTTTTGCTTCGCTGACTTTCCCACATTCGTCTTTAAGACAGACTGTGTTATATTATGTTATTATAAAATCTTTCGTTACGGTAAATTTATTTTTAATCCATTGATACGTCAACGCGTTGCCCTGGAGTATTTTAACAACTTCGCCCTTCATTAATCAAGATATAACGCAATAGGTTGTATGTAATTAAAAATTATTACAATTTGTGGTTGTATGATATTTTTTCTCTACTGTTTAAACGGTGATGTATGTACATGTTTTTAATCTTGTCAAGCTTTAAATTCTGTTGTGTTTTGTTAATAAAAAAAGTACTTGCAGCAGGATTTGTCTAAATATTAACGTTACGCTTTGATTCGTTATGGGTACTAGCCTTAGATTTATTATTTTGTCTGAAAAAAAAAACAGTGCGTTGAAACATAAATGAAAACAATTACTACAAACGATACATAGTATAACTTGAAAGCTTCAAATTTATAACAATTCAAATTGGTTCTTGTAAATAAAAGCCAATTCCAGCAACCACAATAACTCGCTGTGGTATGGAACACGAGAATAGTCTTTATTTCGTAGATGTAAGGTATAAATACGGATGTAGCTGCTTATTCTTGTAGTTTTTTTCGAACAATAGGGGTTTTTTCCGAGATTAGTCACAGAGTCAAGAATGACTCATCAAGTCGTAGGTTGTGAGGTCACGGTAAGCGAACTTATATACATAAAAAATAACAGAAATAGAGCAATTATGTTATAAAATTAAAACCGCCGATTTTTTATTGACATAATAACTATTGTCTAATATAAATAATTTCTAAACTAACATGTATTTAAATTTAAATATAACATAAGATAAAACAGCAATAAAAGCTAAAACATTCCGAATTAATCTGTGACTATTCCCTATTAATGTTAATTACTTAATAATATTTATCTCTGTAACTTTAAAATTAATTTACATAAACTTGACAAAAAATTAAATAAAAACTACTAGTTAATTTGCTTTTGTTCCATTACGTGATTTCGTCTAATTCAAATTAGTATTATATAGAATGGGGTATTCTATCGACCGACAAAATGATAAAAAATAGATCCGTCGAACCATAGTGTCGTACGCCACAGACTATTGATAGACGTGTGTCCAATGAGGCAGCAGAGCGCGTAATATGTTCCTAATGGGTCAAAGAATCACGAACCATAGTAAACTTAGAAAAGAAAAGACATTTTAGATCCGTCATAATAATACATTTAGTATATAACAAAACTAAAAAACGTTTCTGAATGTGTTGTAGACATTTTTCCAAAAATAATTAAATAATTTAAGCATGTTTAACTATTTTGCAATTTAAGTAAAGCCGTCAAAATATTCGCACTTCATAATAGTACTACTAACAAACTAAACTAATAAATAACATTTTCGGATTCAACTACTTTTTTTTAAGCTTACTTTGCATTTCTTTCTATTCTTTTTACATGTTTTTCGTATTTAAATATGAAGCGAAAAATGAATTTCTCTAAAATTATATTCCATGTTCTATTATTATTTCATATCTTCATCTATATTCTCACGTTTTCACGAGAGTTTTACAATACTACACAGCTCTATATTTACACATGACACACTAAAATTTCCCATAACTCATTCATAAGACGCTCGAAGCGATGAATTTACCTATACTTGCTCTGGCTTATTGCTTGCTAGCTACAAATTTTCATAAAGAGGTTTAATTTATAAAAAAAAAAAACTATTAATATCCCACTGGCTGCTTTCCTATTGAGACGAAGGATTGGAGTTTATTAAAAATAATTAGGTTATCATTTCGACATTTATGTATGTAAAATTGTTAGAACTGAATTATTATATATGAGTATAATGATCCATTTAGGCTTCTAAGCATGTGTAATCCACGAATTTCTCGAAAACTGAAAGTTGTATTGAGTTGATTACTCTAAGTTACACACACTTAAACTTAAGGAACAGTGTAAGTTTCTTAAAAATCGATCTAGTAGTTTCATAGATATATTTTTTAACGTTAGTTCACTAGCTGTTTCTAATTTTGAAGTTGCTTTACTTTTTTATAAATTATTTATTTTGCCACGTGTTATCCAATGCGCTTTGGATGACACATGTAGCTCATTTTCATTCGTCAAATGAAAGTTTAATGTCATTTTTTTTATCGCAGAGTCCGAGATTTATTACAAAGAGGTGATAATTGATCTGCATATTTAGTAACGTCTGCTAGACTTTGAACCTTTTTTTTTATTAAAATGATACATTATTTTACGTGTTAACTTTGGTGTTTCTTACATTACATATTAATTCGTAAAAATCATATAGTCTAAAAGTCTTTTAAACGTATGGCATATTTTAAGTGCAAGAAATACACTTAGTATACAATTAATTTAAGATTATCTGTTCTTATTTCATATAGAAAAAGTTGTAGGAAGTGGAATATTACACAGGTAAGATTTGACAACTTATTTCCGTAGTTATAGGTGGTCTTAAATTATATAATGACACAAATTACATTGATATTATCTTACCCACTTCTCAAGCATAATGTAGATATAGTAATAATTGTTCAAATGCAATAAGTAGAACAAAGCTTAGTAATGCGACAGCGAATTTGTGACTTTATTTATTTTCTCATAAATTAAATAAGAACAAGAAGAACTCGATGCAGTCTTTCCATCGTAAAGAGTTTTAAGATCTCATAGAAGCCAAGTCCTACTCAAATTATTTTGTAGTTATAAATCAACATTTAGTAATTGTATCAATAGTTTTCTTTATATTGTAATTATAGTGACTTGGCAATGAGCACAATTTCAAAGCTGCTTCTGTAAATTATTTTTTAATGTTTTTATATTTTTTCCTTTATATGTGGCTAATGACCTATTTAAGTACCTTAGAGTTTTGATGCTCGGTCAGTAAGTCAGTGAGGGACAAAATGGTGTAACTTTGATCGACCGTAACTCTAAGAACGTAAGAAAATACCTGGGTACAGTTGCACAAATCCCTGACAACTAATACCTACACAAAGCTTTATTACGACGTAACAAATATAGTCTAAAAAGATTACCTTCGATTTAAAAAAAATGTTTCCATAAATTGCTTTAATTAAGATTTTTTGTTTTAATTTTTACTTTTAGTATAAATTGATCAACTTCAATGGCTTTTTTACGAACAGATGTTTTTGTAATAAAAAACGATTAAGGGGTTGTAAATTCTAAATAAATGTATTCGGCTGGGAGTTAAACCCAATGTAACAACCCGTGTAAACAACACTTGCTTATTAAATTAAACATTTCCTTTACTATCAATAGTTACGTGTTAGTTATTGTAATGGGAAAAACGTACAAACATACCGTTATCGCGATAAACGTTTACGTCTTGGGGCAAGTTGAAAAAATAAACTTAACAGTTTAAATAAACCAGAAATAAGCTCTAAGTATATAATTATATATATATATATATATATATATAATTATATATATACGTATATTTGAAAAAAAAAATTAGTAAATATGATTTTTATTACACAGTGCTTTGAAATAAAATGACTAAAATAATATCACTATTATTATACATCTTGTTTAATTGACTCTACTGGTAACAGAATGTATTATATAAACTAAAACTGTTATTACCATTCTTCAGACCACTCAATGCAATTTGTTTTGTTATTATTTGCATTTTTTATGCATATATATGTAAACTTAATTACATATGTGTAATATATTCATATACGTATTTAATGTAAATAATAATTCTGTAATGCAAATTTGTATAAAATATTCTGATGGTGCTGACATTTAACACGTACATACATATATATATGTATTACTTATGTATAAGATATATTTAAGCCGCGTATACCGCAATGATCACTAATTATAGCATGCACGCATTACACAGGTGAATTAAAGAAGGGCGTGTTGGTTTCCCACGCAGTTCCTTCCGGAGCCGGCGACCCGTGACGGTAGCGTCTTGGCGCCCACCTCGTGTTCTGCGAGACCGGCTACATTAGACGCGAACCGAACTCGTAAAACAATGACAATTGTTTCATTGAAGTTTCATTTGTAGTATTAGTATTCTTCATACTAAAAAGTGATTATAAATAATTTTCATATTTGTATATTTTATTTGCCATATTCAAAAAATACGGTGTCTAATATTTATGTTCGATATAAAAAATAAAAATATATTCAGTTAATCATTCAACCAAACGTCGTTAACCTATCGCCACTGTAAAGTAAATTTTCCGAAAAATAGCGATGTCATTAATTATTGTTTTACAATGATTATTAAACTTTTGTAATTAAAAGTATGTAAGTTTTAATAACTATAATATAACCTGAATTAAAACTATTAATTATGTCATTGTCTTCAGTTGGATTATATTTTATTATCTACATAGTTTTGGATAACGAATGCAGGAGTATTTATAATTTTACTAAAAGTTTTAAACTCGAACACGGCTATATAAACATTGATTCATTCAATTTATATAGTCAGAATATATCATATGTATAGACTCATCTATTTCTTGTACAATGTCCATGCCTGAATTAAAAGACGATGTACTTTTATATAAAAAGCCTTTTAATGCAATAAACTGAGAAAATTGCAATTTCCTGCAATTACCCTGTGATATTGTCATTGTAATGGTTCCCATTATTTTGAATAATATTCCTACAGCGTATGCAAACTAGTCCCGTAAAGGAATCGAGGTGTCTTTATACTTACGTAAATGGGTAAATAATCATTGGTTGGTAATGTTGGGGAAAAAACTTACGGGACGTAATAATTCTTTGAAACTCATAAACGTTTTTACAAGCTTCTGCGTACCTTTAAATAATAGTAAGCGTATGTCTAATGTCAAACCAGTTCTACGCAACTGATTTAGCAGACATTATACAAACATTTTTAATGGTGTAATAATGCATAATCCGCTGAATTAATTCGTTTCATTTTATAATAAAATCTTTAAAAATCAATCTAAGTTGACTATAATCTAAGTATAAATTTTCAGGAGCATAATTTGCCAAATCAAATGAAAGGGCTTGTTTTAAGAAAAAAATCATCTAAATCGATCCAACCGTCTAAGAAGTATAGAAGATCTAGTTATTTTGAAAATAACCATAATGCTTAATAAAAATGAGTACAGTCCCAGACTGTAGTCAGATCTGTAGTCGGATACTTGTGTGACTAGATAGAACATACATTTTAAATTATATGCAGATCGAGTCCAATTTTGTGTAATAACGTGTCGCCTTATTCTTCGTCTTTTTTTAATTTAATCTTTTAAATACTGGGCAATTTAATTTTTTGCAAACCGTCCATTACAGCACTATTACGTATTGTTGTGATCTAGTTTCAAGTATTAATGAGTAAGTTTAACTACAGGCGCAAGGGAAATAAAATCTTAGTTCTCAAGATTTTCCGACCAACATGTACGGACAATGATGACCACTAACCAGATGGTCTATTTGCCATTTGCTTCCGTCTATCAATGTCTTGCAATTAAAATAACGCAAAATATTATTTGTAATTATTTTCTCTCATTCGACGAGTAATATAGTGCAATTACATGCAGCTGAAACTGTAAGGAACAGCTGGATTTTACCTACAATGGCTAAAGTAAAAAAAACTATACTAAAGGCCCGCTAAGTCCGATAATCCTGTGGCATAAATATTTATAACAGTAGGGCCGGCGCAAAACATCTATCTGTCACGGAAATGGTTTAAGCGTCGGGCACACGTTGGTATTTCATGCATGTGCCTGCGCAAAAAGTATCCATTCGTTGTTCATTACATTTTTTTTTATTATTGCAAGGTTATTTTATGTAAACTTACAATCAGAAACTTTACCCCGTAGAGAATTTTGGCATTCTAATCTTCGTCTATATATACACATAATTAAATTCAGGAGCGAGGAGATTCATTTTTCAACACCATTTTTTTCTTATAAGCGTTTTTGAATCAACTGTAAAACCATTGTCCATAGTGTTGTTCCAACTTAAATATCATATCATACTAGGCCGGACCGTACCCCAATAACACATTTATTGTGACATTCAAGTGACATTTATTCGTTGGACTTTGCTTATGTTGGAACATATAATTTGATTGACAATATACAAGAAAAGAAGGCAACAAATAAAAGAGTCTAGAGAACCTACTACGTTAAAACTGGTTTGAATAAAATACAGTAGGCTCGTAAAAACGCTACATTAGTTATGGCTGGAAATGACATTTTACATATTTAATTACAATATTACATAAACTATTTTGAAAGTTAGACATTGCAGACAAATGCAGGTGATCATAATTAAAAATTATTTTATTTAGCCATATAATATGTTTTCTAATATGGCAATAAATAAAACTTATAATTTTTTTCGTTGAAGTTTTGTTTAGAGAGTGAGTCTGGCGGAAGATAAATATGCACAGTGCCTCACTGTTAGGGCACACTGGATGACTTTAATAAAGAAAACAATCGAATATTGATTGATAATATAATTAATAAACATCGTGTAAAAATATAGGTCAAAATCAAAACCGAAAAATATGTTTTTACATTTAATAAAGTCTCTCTTGTAAAGAGCATCATTATAACAATTTCACAACGAATACAAATGGTATAACGATCTATTCCAGTGAAGAACTCTTTTTTTTTCTTAATTAGGTAGGGAGGCTTCGACTCCTTCTTTTGTAAATTGACTGTGACATTTACATTTTTGTCTTCCTACTTAAAATACCGGTTGGGAGCTTGTAAGAAGCTTCGGTGGTCTCAAGTTTTTTTACTCATAATGAGATCGTAATACAAATGTATTTTAAAACCACAACTCTCAAACAAGATTAGGCTATTAATTTATTTTAAATATTTAATACATTGTATGCGAAACATAATAAATACTAATTGTAACTTCTAAGTATACTGAACTAATTATAAATTGAAATATACACTTTGCAAATGCAGAATTGTCTACAAGTATTATAAAGAAGCTGAATAAATTTATGTAAAATCTATTATTTGTATGCAAAGAATACATATTTGAAATTTCTTTGTATTGCAAACATGCTACGTTGCTACAAGAATTTATTTATTATTTTATCTCTGTGACTGTTGCTTTTCACAACGTATTTATATTTCTTATTGAATTATTATAAGTAGGTATTAAAGTATTTTTAATTAAAAATATACTATTAATTACACAAACTAATTTGTTTTGTTTTACTGTGCTTGTGTGACACGAGTGACAATTTAAAAATTGTTTCTTAGAAAGTACTTACATGTATTTATTAATAGTGTCATTAAAATCAACACGAACACCCTCATATAATACAGAGTAGGTAATATTACCCAAATTAAACAACTATGATGTATAAATATTAATAATTCTGAAGTATTTGTTTAAAATAAGCACGTATTTTTATTACGCCTGTCCTACGATAGCTTCGCTTAATATTCTTTCCAATAAAGTATCTATGTCACGTCGAATCTTCAACCAGTTTTTAGTGAACGTTGGATACAACTGACGTGACCCATAAATGTCAAAATTATGTATATTTATGTATATGTAAAACATTTTATATATATGTATAAATAGCCCATCCTCTGATTGGCTATTTATTTATATTAAAATATTAACATAAAATATAATTTTATCCTAGAATTTAATGTTATTGTTCGGAAAGAACAATTTGAATTAGTTTTTTTTTTTTTTATATTTTAGTTTTAGAAGGATCTATTTTAGTAGAAATATTTATTTTATTTAAATTGATATATAAACTTTTTGCAATATTTAGCGAGCGACACTTAATAAACTAAAAACAGCTCAACGGCTTTTATATACTGTCGTCGTAAATGATGCCAGCTACCTACGCAAATAATATTGGAATTGATCAAGTCAATTAATTATATAAATATATTTAATAGAAATGATATATTGTCTACCACTTTTTGCGACCAAAAGTTATTTGAGTCTCCTTTCTTCAGGTGAGTTGGATGATGAATCTTCATGAATAATAATGAAGACTAGATATCAATCGCACCTTTAAATGTCTACCTGTATACTCTTTTATTACAAGCAGCCTTAAACTGTTTAATTATTATAGAGACATTTAGAACAACGATTATCAATACGTGAGATATAATATAGAAAACTTGTTGCCATAGTTGGTGAAGGCGCCTATATAAACAGAGGATTCGAACGTGAGTGAAATAGTTGGTGAGTAGTGAAATAACTTATGTAAACACACGTGCACCTGCTCAAAGAGAATTGTTTAGAAACGCCGAGCACGATTACTAGGGACTTACATTTCAGAAGCCACATATTCCCTTTTCACTCTTATATGATAAAGACATTAAAAATCATGGAATACTATCGTAGGTAGTAGCTTCGGACTTAGTATGTTATAAAACAGGCGTTTACAAAGTAACGAGGGCACGTAGTCATAACAAATGTTTACAGAGGAACAGTGACCGTACTAGTTATCCGAATTACACATCGAAATAGCCTGGTTTACAAACTTTCTTTTGATACTATGTACTCGTTACTGGCAAATTACATCATGGGCTTTAACGTATTTATAGAGCTTCTTTGATGTTGGAACAGTACGAGTTCATCGATAAACTACACAATTACGTAAATTACCTAAAACAATGTTTTTATTAAGTTATTTATAATCAGATTTTTACTATATTTTTTTTCTCTAAACTTAAAGAAATTGGTATTGGTAGATATTATGAATATTTGTTAGATCTACCTTTAACTAAGTTACTTATACGATGTACATATATGTTTCCTATGGAGACACATTACATACAATAAATTCCAATTATTCATAGTTGTCAAAAATTAAGAACATGTTTTCTTGTTTTTTACATTATATATGTACTATATTAAACTTACAAATTGCCCTAATTTGATAAGGTAAAACTTTCGTTAAACAATGTGTAAACGACAGTGATAATGATAACACAAGAATCAGCCTTCTAAAGGTGCATGAACTAGACTAACGACACGAGCTTTAGCGATAAGCAGCGATAGTGCAGATAAGCCTTATGCCGCTAATTGAGCACAACAGATTTCATTTTCAAACTAAAACCTTAGTGGGAAAGTGTATTGACCCGGCTTTTTTAATTAAAATTTGTATGGATGCGATACAATAGGACCATTTTTTCAATCTTCAAGAGATTGATAGGCCTATCGCGTGATCCCATTTGCTATTGTATACGTACAGACATTTGATCAAATATAATGTGAGACTATTATTGTATGAAAAATATTTTATAACTTCTTTTTTTGCGTTGTTAGAATATTTCAGTACTTTTTGTCATTTTATTTAATAACGCGCAAAGGATTAAAAAAATACATTTATAAACATTTTTATATACTAGCAATTAAAATAATTAAATATTCAAATGTAGTTTTTAATGAACTCATAATCTTATTAGGAACAAGTTTATATTTGGATATATTAGTTTTAAAAAATCCCTAAAATACTATTGACTGATAAAAACTTAATTTTATTAAGTAACTGTTACTATTTGTTTAATATTTTTATCGAAACTCGACTGGCAATACCACCATGGACTGTCACGTTATTATTTATAAAAGCAATCCTTTTACTGTCGCGAGCACATTCGCTCTATTTTATCCTTTCTTTTTTTACAAAATTGCTTGACATTTTCTAACATTCTTGACTCGTGCCAAGAATTTACGCTTTTTCCTTATAAATACATCAACATTAAAGAATTTCATGCGTAAGGAGCGTATACAAAACAATTTCTAGTAATGTGTTAGTCCTTTATCTAATATCACTATAACAAATCTGGCATTTCGACTTCTACGGTGTGGAATATTCTGATGTATTAGTCCTCTAAATACACAATTTGTCACACCTGGGATAAGGTCTCCTGAAGTAAATAATAATAAATAAACATTCGACAAGATCACATTCCACTCTGATTCCAATGTAAGTAGCTAAAGCACTATTGTTATGGAAACTCAGAAGTAGCGACGGTACCACGAACACCCAGACCCAAGACAACATAGAAAACTAATGAACTTTTTCTACATCGCCTCGGCCGGGAATCGAAACCAGGAGGTCGGAGTGGCGTACCCATAAAAACCGGTATACACACTACTCGACCACGGAGGTCGTCATAATTAAGAATTAAGCACATAAAAATGAATGCTTGTCTGGACTTAAGACGCTCATCCTCGATTAAAAGGCTCAGCTTATATCGCAAAGCTCAATATATATTATAAGCATTTATATAAATATGTAATTATAAATTCTTAAATCGAAAATGTACAGGGCATTACAGAGACCTCCAATGCGTACTTTAATCAAAATATATAAAATGAAACGAAAAAGTGTGCGTATGTAAGTAAATTGTTACTATGATAATCTTAAGACATTTTTTCTAAGGCGAGGCACTTTAATGGACGTTGGACGTAGCACCCGTGGCCGTCATTATTCAAGTCATGTATTTTTTGTCTTACTTCTGTACCGTAATTACGTATATGTAAATTGGATCAGTTTATCAAGCGCGGCCAACGACGCTGGAATTTTTATCATACGTGTACCAAATGTATCGAAAGATTGCGATCACTTTTGATATCATTTATTTACGAACGTTGAGTTCAAATGTTTTATTATGTATCGTAAGTACTACTTGAAGAAAAATTTGCTTTTAGGCAATTTATAAAGGAGAGCATGACCATTGAAATGATGATAAGGTTGAGGATATTAAACCTCTTTTTAAGAAAATATTAATAAGTGACATCATCCATTATTAAACAGTAGTAACTTATCATTGGCTTCACAATCTAGTGAGAATATTACCTATCGTATATAAAATTAATTATTAGAACTTAAAACGATGCCAAAACCCAAAAGCCATACGGATATTAAATAAAATACCAAAGTAACAATCCATTCTTATCTATGAAAAAGATAAAAGAAAAAATATTAGGCAAGTTCGTGATAGAAATTTGATTAAGGTTAAATGTCACCATTAAATAGGTGCTTTAGGCTCTCCAAACGGGTTTTTGTTTATTGGTCACGTCATCGTCCGACCCTCGATGTCCTAAGCAATCTATTATTTAAGGAGAATATTTATATAATAGACTCTATTACTAATAGTATAGATGTGATTTTTGAATAACATGTAATTAAAGATGGCCCGTTGTAAATGAGCACTCACAGTTATAGTATAGCTACTAATGTCACCAACTCATATAGCCTTTTCTTTTGTTTAAAACATCAACATTGTTTTATTCTTTATAAATATTTGAAACAAAAAGTTTACTCAACTTAATATTTTGGATTGGATTTAAATAATTGGATTTTAAATTATTAGCGAAACGAAACGAAGCGTTAAGTGAAAGAAAACATGAATATTACTAAACATATGTTTCAAAAAATATGCTAAAAACTTTAATGCTTTAATAATAAGCAATAACATTACAGCTTTCGTTTTAAACATTGGTCATCACGTTAAGCGCGCGTTACAAACAATTGAATGAATTATACTTTCAATGGCAAAGTTTTCCTCATTTCACCTGAAATAGTGCTTAACATAATACAATTCCATATTTAAAAAATATGTTTTTAATCCATAGACTAAAAACTATAACAGAATACTAAATTTTCGCGTCACTATCGTCAAAAGTGTGTCCATAGTTTCACTTCAACCGATTCGGTGAAACTGGTTTAAAATTCAGTTGGAAGAGTTACCCACATATACAGATATATCATAACGCCTCAAAGACAGAGAAATAAAATCAATTCAAAAAACAGTTTACGTTGACGTATTTGTGAAAATGAGTACATAGAAAGGTGAACTTCCATTACACGGATATATCAAAAAACCATTACAAGTGCACCAACATTAACACAAATGTTCGACCCAACAGTGCAAGTGTACTCGTAAATTCTCTTTAGATTTCCCAGAAATCTGCTATTACCGAGAATATGTTTACGTTTACGAGGGTTAAGCTTGAATGCGCAAATAAAATATGTTTACGGCAGAAATTGGCAATCAAATATTTTTCTTTTACAATATTTTTTCTACAAAACAACATTTATACATTAAAAAAAAAAAATTAAATGCAATGAAAAAGTTTAACTTATTGATAGAGTTAAAAAAGGTCATAATACTTATTGAGAACTATAAGTTATTGTTCCAGATTATATATTCCATACACATATAAATAATGACTTACCTGGACAGCACTATTCAAGAAGCAATTATTTTGACCAGGGGCATTCCACAGCCCTTTAGTCGTATGGAAGATTCCAGAATCTCTCGAGCTTTCCCGCGAGTGCTGCGGACGCAATTCATTGTTATGCAGGTAGAGATCGTGCGCAGGAGTCGCCATCGTGGTCGCCATTTCTATTACCAATCTGCCATATTCATAATTTATGTACGACACATTTTATTCGATCGTGACATCTTCAACGGGTATCTGAAACAATAAAAAAGGAAAGGATTATTTTTAAGATACATTCATGAAGAGTAAGTACAACAAAAGTTGATCTTGAGTTATGAATATCTTTAAAAATAAATAAATAATTGTTTTTGTGCAGAATCTGCACACATTGCTTATGTAAAATAATGAAATAAATATATATTTTTATTTAGTTCGGTTTGTAATATAAAATTTTTGAAGCCATTATCCCAATGTAAACTATGCAAACGAGTGTATGTGTACAGTATTATATTGTAAAATATAAATATAAAGTAAATATCACTGTCAGGTTCCATCATCATCACAAGAAAAATTCAAAGCATCGCAATTGCGACTATTATAAGGGAATGTACACGGAAGGTAAAGACGGGCGCTCATTAGTCTCGTGTCCTGGCCGACGCCAACTAATGACGAGTGACGAGCCACCGTCTGGCCGCATTCCTCTTGCTTCTGTTCAATTAAACCACGTGTAACCTAAACTTTATGACATTGTTGCTAATAATCAGAACCACTGGTTTGAATATCAACATTTCCTACACCATAAACCGGTATCTCTCTTTATCGTAATCCATTAGCACCCTTTATTACAACATTGTAAGGCTCAATATTAAACAGCTCGAGATTTGGCATAAACAGTTTTAATGTAAACTAGGAAACTAGATTTAAAATATTTACAAATCCAACTGACCGACTAGACGCAGTCGTTTTACAAAAATACTCAATGTTTCGAGTTAAGAATCACTTAACAATTTATTCTTATATATTTCACAACACGTGTTTACAGTTTTACATGGACACAATGTTGTGTAAATACAAAGCGAGCAACTGAGTTATTCTCGGTCAGACGCTCGCCATCACTTCCGATCTATTGGGAACGAGATCGCTAATTTAACAAAAATTGGGGTTAATTCCTCGATATCACTTACGCAAACCAACTTGCTTCTGGTTAAACATTTATTTAAAGATAGTTTAAGACGGATCTACTGCGGATGTTCTTGTTTATGTACGTGTCGAGAAATTGTTTGTAAGATCATTTATAACGTAGTTTATTAACTTCGATATGTCATAACAAACATGGAAAAAATATTATATTAAAAACAAAATCTATACGAATATTATAAATGTGAAAGAATATCTGTCTGTCTGTCGCTCTTTCACTACCAAACCGCTGAAACGAATTTGATTAAATTTGGTAAGAAGCTAATTTGAACTCCAAGGAAGGACATAGGTTATTTTTTGCCCAACACATGACAAACTGACCTAATGTCATAATTCCTAACTAAGCTACGGGCGACAACTAGTAATATATGTAATATTAAAGTCGTGCAATTAAATATCGATTTTTGAGTATTGGTAATGATAAACGACAAAATTTGAAAGTTTAAACGAATATTTTAACATCTATGGTTCTATTATATTGAACGTTTTTAATGATAAAAGATACACTTTTTAAAAATGCCACAAACACACTTTTAAGTTTAATTTATTGTGTCCTAGAAGTTGTCAAAACATTAATTCCCTTATATAATTAATATTATCAATCAATTAATCCCTTATAGTAGCAGTAGTATATAGTAGCAATTTTAAGTTTCTGTAAGGTTAAGTTATTTGTATCACACGCTACTGATAATTTTATGTAAGAAAACACCAGTCACTATAAATAGAACCATGGATACCGTGACCATTAAGACAATTGGTCTATAATATTTTTTTTAAAACACGATGAAAAAATGATTGACAATAAATCGTCATAACAAATCATTTAAAAAAGCGTTTTCCAATATCGATAATAAATAACATTATGGACACTTTGTGACTTGTCATGGTTATTACGCTGAATAGACATCAATCATTATATTTCGACCACTTACAACTCCATATAATTATAAATTTCAATAAAAACAAACAATTTTTAAAAACTTTTAAGCTCTTTATCTTCTAGTCACTTTAATATATGGTCTTAACAGGGTCAAATGTGTGAAAGAGATGCTGCAAAAAATAATTTCTGAAGTGTTACCATATTTCTTGGGAACAAAATCAAAGTGAAACTTTAGTTTAAAATAAAAAGGCCATCTCAAGTGGTCCATTAGTAATAAATAAGTTTAAGATACAGCTTTAAAAGCTTTCTTGTAACGGCTCAAGTGGGGACTGAACTCTTTAAAGTTCAAGACTATATTGTACCTGACGACTAACGTCGTCATAAAACTGCTTCTTATTTTTATTTGAATAATAAATACCAAGACTAAATGTGGACTCTAGATAAACCTATACAAACGATAAATTATTAGACTATTATCTCTTTCACAATTATTTAAACTACCTCTGCCTGTAACAAGGTACCTACGAGTATTTCTATGTACCAGAAAGGATTTGCTAGAGATTAAAGAACAAATAAAAAACTAGAAATGTTTGAATCAATTTCTTTGTACAGATACTTAGCAAAATGTGGAGTCACGTAGCACGTTTTTTCTAAGTACGTGTTGAAGCCGCTTTGTCGTGCCGCTTCAAGCAAATATGTGTGGCTATTGCAAAACAATCATTTTTTTCTACACTGATTGGTTTAACAATAACATAAATTTAGTCTTTAATATGTTCGTTTCAACATTATTATTTGTAATAATTAATTTAAACACACGTTAAACGAAAATTTAAATTAGGTTCAGGCAAATTTTAATACAGCTCGTAAAACGTTACGTGCATCTGTAACATTTGTACAAGTATAAAATAATCTTTTGTCAGTATGCCGAGTTGGAGAAATATACGGTGTATGTGTGCTGCACGAATATGTAGAAGCACAACACACACAAAAGAATATGCTTTATTATACGTGACACAAAAGGAGCAAAACCGGAGGCTGCGCGTGCGCCGACCCGCGAGACGGCACGAGTCAAACCGCCCGCCGCGCCTCGCATTATATTAGTCGCTATTATTACGACTCTACGCGTTTCGCCTATTATAAATTCTGACTTCACCATTCTATCATTTTCTAGTAATTATAGGTGTATTTATAAAACAATGATGACATCACATAAGAATTTTTTGTTTTATTTTTGAAAGGTGATTAAGATTCTACAATAGTTTACAAAAACTATTTCATTTTCTTGATGAAAACATGACGATATCGTCATGTATGTAGTAAAAACTTGTACCCAAATATAATAAAAGTACAATGTGGACGAGCTACCGATGCTATAAACCCTTCTCAACGTAACCCTATTCCAAAGTGTATTAGAACACTGAAGTTTATAAATGGTTTGACTTTATCCGTGGAAGTAATGAGAAAGTTTCTCCGAGTTACCTAAGCCTTAAGTCACCGTGACTGATTTAAAGAAGATTGTGTATAGGAATTTTTCGAAGACAATTTATTGATGCGTATGACATTGAAATATTATTAGTTATTAAACTTTGTTGTTTAAATTTTAATTCTTTTTCTAAAGGTGGGTTAAAAGTGCATTATTAGTATGTCTTGTATTAAAATAGACTTGAAAGCGCAGGTGTGTTGATACGCAAGGGAAATAGCATAGAGTGAACAAAAAGATGCATTATTACCGCGAATTAATATTATTAAAGTAGTTGCCGGACTGGCCTTGGAGCGGAAATACCATATCTGATTAAAAAATATATTGTTAATTATTAAGAAATTGAATGAATCCACAATAAGTAGTCCATTGTTTTACTTGGAGTAGTAGAGTGGGTCGCTAGCAATTGCATAAAAGGTATAAGACTCAATGTCATAAAATGTATCTCGATGAAAGCGATCACGACAGTCAGCGCACGATTCACTTATCACAAAACAATCCATTACGCTCTCAGTATGTTGTGATATATATTATATAAGTGTTATGGGAGTCCATATCTATGTATGTGAAAGTATGACCAAATTGTTTTCCCTTAAAATAATATATTTTTCTTCCACTTCAAGGTTTTTAAAGACTTTATTTTGATTGAATGAACATAAAAGCCCGCCTTTTGTTAAACGTTGTGCAAGTAAATTAAATTATATAAAAAATTATATAATTTACGTTTAACTTTTTGTATAGATTATTATAATGTAAGTAAAAGAATATTCTTAAAAAATATTGTCAAATGAATTCAAAGATAGTGAAAGTCTGAATGAATAGCTTTAAATAGTCATTTCAAATCCTAAATTTCAGATGTTCGAACCTTAAAAGTACTCTACAGCTACCTACCTTCATAAATCAAATCAATGTATATATGTATGTAATCATTTAGACATGATTAATACTACTCAGTACTCAGTATTAGCTCAAGTGTCATCGCAAAGGGTTTATATTTCTTTATAGTCACGCAACTTACTGTAGTGTAAGTTCAATATATTTTTAAAACTTAAAAGCATAATGTGAGTATGCTTGTATTAGAATAACATAAAAGAACATTAGATTTTCAGAACTTTTTTTAATTATAAGAGAAGATTGTAAAATAACATTCGATAAAATTAAGGACGAATAATGATGATATTTAGATTGAAAACTGATCAGTCTTTGCTCATATTGCATCCAAAAAAAAGTTAAGTCTTTATATTTTTTTAACTTCGTGCAGCCAATTATCGAGTAAATAGGCGATAAATGAAAATAACATAGTATTTTATCAAAAGAGCTTGCATCTGATCATGATAAAAAATGCTTGGTTCCACCTGGCTAAGGCACGTGCTGTATTCACCTGTTCGCAGTAGTTTTAATAAACACACACTTGCCAGCAACTACCTTAAGAAGCTTGGCATTATTTTTTTAACCATAGTAAGAAATTACTACAATACAGGCCTACTGTCTCATTAAATGCGAATACCTCACTATATAATAGTATACAATCTACTCGTGTTTGTGCCTTTCGTAACTTGTTAAAAGATAAATAGGTAGGCCTTAGTAGGTAGCTTAGCAAAGTATATACATTAAGTGCCGGTGACATATTATTTCCATATTCATCTTCTTATTAATATTATTCTTCTATCGAATGTACGTAGTTTTTTAATCTGTCTTAGATTTGATTAATGTCATTAGATACTTTTTTTTAGGATTTCAAATATATATAATTAAATAGTTATTGATAGAATACTGATTTATATTTTGTAAAATGATAAAAGAAGTAACTTTGAATTGGTTTTAAAATATAATTTTAAAGTATAATTTTTCTTTATTCAAGAAAAATATCAATAACGCGATAAGAACACGTAGACGCTTATCGTGAATATTGCATGCAATAATTTCTTCTCGACGTGTCCAATTTGAAATACTGTTAATAAGTATTTTAAAAATCATCAAACAGGTTAATCTTTTAAAACATATTAATTAACTACATATAAATATATTTCTAACACTTGTTGATTATGTCATTTTATTCTTGTTTTAAAATATTATCTTAAGACTAATTTACATATTTAAACGGCAGAATTATATAATTAATAAGTTAAAATAATGTTTTTATACCAGCTCGTTGCTACTCGATGTCAAAATGAAATAAATGAATTATTAAATTAAGTGTGTATATGTATTTAAATAAAAGATAATAATTTGTAAACATGTACCTGTGTGTATAAAATATAAACATCTATATTGCATTTGAATATTTTTATTTATATATCCTATGTTTATACTTATTACATAATTTGAAAAGAAATAATGTGTTCTAATTGCAGGAAAGTTTTGGTTTATTTTAATTATTAACATTTCTGCCATAAACTTAATACCTATATATTTATTTTATTAATTAGTATTGTATTAGGTATGATTATTATATATTTATTGATTATTATATTATTCTTCTACAGGAATAGTATTAAATTCAAACTTACCAAATGTTTATCCTCTCAGCGAATAATCGTGGTCTCAGAAAACAATGTTTAAAGTCACAAAAAGACCTGTTATATTCCCAACAGTTCACACCTATAGTTTACTTCACACCTATTGTTTTAAAACGTTACACTTTTACATAATCACTTAAATAAAAAGTTTTTATATATATAACGAAAATGAATTCAGATTTTTTTTTAAACTATTTAAAAATATATCCGTTATTTTAAATTTATACATATAATGCAACTTGATTATAGCGACTAAAAATGTTTGAAAAAGTATTTATAACTTAATCAATAAAATAAAGTATTCTATTTTTGAATAATGCTTTCAACGCTTTTTCTTCTATGTAGTCAAATTTTCCCGCCTAGTTAAATTCGTTCACTGTACAAGCGTCCAAACGCTCCACGTCCAAACGCTGGCGAAGCCGGTTTGACGCTGTTAGTGTATTTTATTTTGAGCCCCGCGCACACCGCATCGACTCGACGAGCAAACGACTCCAACAGGCGAGCCTTCAAATACTTTACACTTCACAGCTTTCGAGATACAAAAAAGTAATCATCAACTCATGTCCTTCATCCTCGGACAATACTTTTTCAGAGCAATATATGTATATGACGTATACAGAATTATCACAAAAATTATTTCGTAACAAATTTATTGTTTCTTTAAAAATGAATATTACGATTGATACAGTTATGTAAAGCTAAGCAAGTATTATTTATATAATACAATCAATTAAAGATGATGTCACTTCTATGAATTTGGCATATATTATTGCTCAACATAAAATGATTATTGGTAGAGTGGTAAAACAAATACCTGATGGTTGTAATAGCTCAGATTTGCGCCACCAACCTTGTGAACTAAGATGTGTCTTTTGTGCTTGTAGTTACGCTGGCTCACTTTTTAACTGACTTCAAAAAATGGAGGTTATCAATTCGACTGTATTTTTATTTTCAAAAAACCAAAACACAATAATCCAAAATATTGACGGGTGCTACTAGATTGGTTCATGGGATGGTACGGACTGTCGCTCTATCACTACCAAACCGCTGATCCGAATTAGATTTACTTTCGTATGAAGCAAATTTGAACACCAAGGCAAGACATACGCTACTTTTTTTGCCTAACCCATGACAACCAAACCCCTAAAATGCGAGCAATACCGCGAGCGATAACTAGCCAATTTAAACTCAAATAACTTTATTATATTGAATAAAGTTATTTGAGTGATTGTGAAGCATCACACTTTCTTATTGATGGTCAAATGAGACACTACCACCGTTCGAAAAAGAAAATACACTGACCTGAGAAGAACCGGCGAAAGAAACTCAGCGGGTTTTTTTTCTCATTTCGTCTCATTTATTCGGATGGGATAAAATACAAGAAAAGGGATTTAGTATATCGTTTAATATATAATAGTAAGGCTCTACGTGTCTGCGGTATTGACGGATGCGATTATAACACAAAAAATAATTCTTGCACAACACCACGCACATACGACTTTCATAACAGTTATAATGGGTACTAATTAGTTCTTTCTTTCTTAGATTTTTTATTGTCATAAAGCTTGCCTGGAAGAATTCTTTTACATTTTTTAACAACGTGCTCTAATTGTGTGTAATAGGGAGTTATTTATTATCATGCAATGTAATTATCAGTTAAAAGATCGAAGAAACCGTAGAAGAGAATTTGTATTATCTTATATAATAAAAAAATAAATTATAAATTTCAGAAACCCCTGCCACAAAAACATAAGCTACCTTTAAAAAGTAAAAAATAATAAAAGAAAATTAATCCATACAGGTAGTATGTATAAGTATGTATTAATATTAAAAAAAAACTTCGCATTGAGGGACCGCTCCTAATCAATTAGTGCTTATGTACATGCTTACCTATCTCATCTTTTCAACCGACTTCAAAAAGGAGGAGGTTATCAATTCGTCTGTACTTTTTTTATGTTTGTTACCTCACCACTTTTCACTGAGTGGACCGATTTTGATTTTTTTTTTGTTTGAAAGGTAGTGTTTCCCGTGGGGTTCCATTTTAATTTTATCCTTTTCCAATGATGGTATCCGTATGAAAACGACATAAGTCTTAAATTTGCATTATGTATGTGCGCGATAAATAGGTGAATAACTCAAAATTGGGTTAACCAATTTTGATGATTCTTTTTTCATTATAAAATATATACTTCATGGGTAGTTTGGTGAAAGTTTGGTAAGGTTCTCAGCATGGGATCCATGACAAAGTAACGAAACGGAAGGTAACGGAACAATTCTGAGGAGCACGTTAGCGATACTCCGTCGAATCTTTTATTTATAGGTTATTTGGATATTTGAGTCACCTTCCGTAATGTGGTTATGTTTATGTAATTATCATAGTCGAATATTATAATCAAATAGCTGTAGCTACCCACCCCATTTCGCACGGGTGCAATACTGATACTAAATATACTACAGAATTTGTTTATTTACGACATCACATTGCAAACTTCTAAAATTATCAGTGTTTCTTTACTATATTGTTCATGTATTATTTATAAAAACCTTCCACTGGAATCACACTATCTATTAAAAAAAACCGCATCAAAATCCGTTGCGTAGATTTAAAGATATAAGGACAGAGAAAGCGACTTTGTTTTATACTATGTAGTAATGGAACTCCTATACGGCTCACAGTTAGGGGCAAATTTTTTTATAATCTTTAATCAAATTTTGTGTACCTATGTAATGTGATGTCATATGATGTACGACATATATTAGCTCTTTTTCAAAGTTTTTTTGCTGAGGTCGATTAGCTCTTTCGAGGGATCCTTGTAGTTTATGCCGCAGCCGCATTTTCGAAAGCCTATTTTTGCTTTATTCGCAAGTTTCCTTTGAAATTGTCCTCGAAGTAGTATAATAAGTAATATAATAATAGAAACGGAACACTTACTCTATCCATATTAAGAAAAATTAGTTAGTCAACATCAGCTTCACTTAAAATCAAAAAATAAATAAAAATTTTAACAAAAAGAAAAACCGACTTCAAACAAAATATTATTATAAATATTTAAAACAAATGAATATGCAGTAAAACGTAATAAAAATAATTGCGTATTCAACGTATTTTTAATAGTCCTCCTAGGTAAAATGAAATGAAAAATATTACACTACTTAAAAGTCGATTTACGATTATATAATGTAGTTATAATTATTGCTATATTTGGAGTCGGTAAAAGTTGTTGTTTTTGTGCTGTACAAATCATAAGCTTTCATTTGATACCCCACTTGAGCATATTTGCAGACATTCGGTTTTTCTTCCCCACCGATTTTCATCAAACATGTCTAAGAACACTCGCCCGTAAAACACCTATAATACCTATAATAACGATAGGTACACATATACACACAGTCGATTATGGTCTTATTTTTGAAGAAGATTGTTAAATGCAATTTACTAAATTGTTAAAATTTAACAAACAATTAATTTTAGAGATTGGAAAGAAGGTTGTACTGGCCAGTTATGGAGCAGTACTACAGTTGTTTAAGAAAAAAAATAAACAAAATTATAGTAAATTGTATTCAAAAAAACTCCTATTCTAACTGAATAATTGCATCCTATTTGCTATTAAACATTTAATTTCAATAAAGTTTTATTATTTTGGCGCCAAATGTTTAATTGCAATTAACAATGAAATGAAATCAAAATAAATGTAAAAGGATTCAAAATTCCTGAAAAAATCTTTTCGCGCTCGGCAGTAAAGGAAAATATCTTGAGGAAACCTTCATGTAGCGGATGCCACTTCAATCCACATACCCGCATTGGAAAAGCATGGTGAAATAAAACCAACCCGCAAAGCTTAGCATTAAGACATTTACAGGCTTTACATTTTCTGCACTTTTTTAAAATAATTGCCATCGAAAAAATGTCCAATCAAAGAAAGTAATAATTGTCTATCTTATTTTACAAAGGAACAATAATTTTAAAGAGAAAATTAAAACAATATCTAAAAAGTTTTTATTTACAAATGTACAAACAACCAAAACATATTATTGATTTTTTATTTCATTTTCGATTTTTTCCACATCTTCTAAAGAAATATTCTCTGAAAATTCATCTGGCTTGTTCTTTGCCTCGATTTTATCATTTATTTTTAAGAAAGGCTCATGTAGGGCTTTGTATAACTTGTTCGCCTTAGTAGCCGCAAAACCTGGACAATCAGCGAGCTGTTTCTCAGATGCTTTGATGATATTCTCCAGAGTACCGAATTTCGTAATTAGTGTCATGGCATCCGTTTTATTAACTGGCTTTATTGATGACAAGGCATTCACTATCTATAAAATAAAAAGAGCTTAAATCATTTTCGAAACAACAGTTAATACATATATTAAATAAGTTTAAGAACAAATATTATATTATCTTTTAAATAAGTACATATGCTATTTTAACTTGAGTTTGCAGTATTATGATGCATCCACATCATCAACAACCACCACATTTAAATATGTTAAGTTTAAATATTAAAATTGCCCTTAATAATAATACTATTTATAATCCCATAAGATTATAAATAGGATGTGTAGTGTAGTTGCGACTTCAAAAGCGTAGAAATTACATAATTGCAATATTAATAAGCATTAGATGCGGGGGACGTGTTATGTCGTGTCCACATTAAAGCAAAACATTAATAGGAGGATCAAATATCACACACCGTTATTCCTTAAATTAATTCATTAATTGATTACTTGTTTATCGATGCATAATAATTATTGCTACATTAAAGCACTGTTAAATATAAAATTTATATTGCATCTCAGCGATAAGTCTATATTAATTTAAAATAAAGTAGGTAAGTATCGATATTTTTAAAAACTTGGAAACAAGACGGAAGTTCTCAATTTGAATGATTTTGTTTTATGTTGTTAACTCAGAACAATTCAATTCTACTAACGTAATCCATGAGGAATTAATGAAAATTATAGGTATACTAATTTCCACCAACCCGCATTGGAACAGCGTGGTGGAATATGTTCCAAACCTTCTCTTCAAAGGGAGAGGAGGCCTTTAGCCCAGCAGTGGGAATTTACAGGCTGTTGTTGTTGTTGTTTGTTGTATAGGTATACTAATAGTTACCTATAGTGCGATTATGGTATTTTCATCAACAAGTCAAGCTTTTGGGTTCAGAAAGTTTCACTTTATGTAATATAAATGAAAAGAAAAGACCTGACAAATAGCCATTGAAATCGACTCTTTTGTAAATTTTTTTATTTTATATTTAAATTTTTACAACAAATTTTTCCTCGTAAGCCCAGTTAAATTTTGTGAAATGCTTAAACAATAATGTTTTATACCAGAGTTTATTATGTTTACAATAGTCTTTTGAAGACTAAATGTGTTATTAATTATTCTGTATAATATTTATTCAATATTTTGAACATCTCTGATAAGTTATAATATTTTGTCCTGTAGGTATATGATGATATGACTGCAAATCCTATAAGACAGTTTAAAGGCGTCATATTAATTGACATGATATTTTACATACCTATATTTAAATCATCATGTATATATAAAAAGTAAATAGGTTTAAATGTTGAACCTCTAAAAGCATGTTAAGACGAAAAATGTTTTCGATTGCTTTCGCGGCCTTTTATTCGCATAGGAACTGGCTTGACACGGTGGATTGGTGAAAAGATCCCTGGCGATTAGCGCTTCGATTATGATCTGCTTGTCTTTTATTAAAATCTCTATTTATATAACGAGAATTATGTGTGTGTGCTCGTGCTACTACTTTCATTTAATATTCCTAAGCTAGTTACTACTTCTCCAATGAAAATGGAAATGTATGTCTCTATTTAAAAAACAATAAACATGGTAGCCATCAGCCGACCATGTGTGTCTCAAATCAACATATACTTATTTCAGCTCTCCAGTGCCTTCGAGCCAAGGGTAAAATAGATAAGGGCCTCTCCAAATACGTACTACGTCATCTCGCCAAATACGTACGATATGTTGAACATTACGTGTATTGGAATTAAGTTTATGCCCTTATATACATGTAATATCACAACAAATCCATAAAATTTATCTTTCATATAGAGAATATATTCCTGTGATCACAGGATTTTGGAAGATGGAAATTGGCTGTTTTTTTCTAAAACCGAATCTCGAAATTACTTGGGTATTCTCTGGATTTTTGAGATTGCGGTAATCTACAACATGAGCTCTGCAAACTTGACAATTTCCAATAACCACAGAACTTGGAAAAAGAAAAACACCTACATGTCGTATTTATTCCATTTCTTTTCTAAATAATCACTATCTGAAGACACTGATGAAATATTATTATTTAGTTTTTTTTTACTTTAATTCATATACGGATGTCATCTCGAGTCCTCTTTTTTCATACTACCAATAATTTTATTTTATATATATATTTGACTTGTGTGTAAAATTTATCTAATTATTATAGAGAAAACTAAGAATATACTATACAAATTCTTTATGTTTAGAAAAATATGTTTAACTGAGTATCTGTCCACCTCATAAGTTTTATCTTATCACAATAACTACATATCTACAGACATAATTACTCAAAGCAAGTGATAACATGGATGGACAAATAAAATCATTATATTTTTGTTATAATTACACATTAAACTGTAATTTAAACTAAAATTCACAGGACAGGATTATGTAGGAGGGGATTTTTTTGGGATTTTATAAGTGAATAAAAAAAATAGTTTTATTGAATACTGAGTAAAGCAATCCAGTATGCAGCCAGAAATTACAAAAAGAGCAGTTAGCAATGACAAGGTGATTGATAGAAAGTAATAGCCAAATTAATAAAACTAAAGCTTACTTTTTGATGTGGATCATTTTCAATTTTCTCCATGATTTTATCAGGTGGTTTATTTTCAAATATTTTATAGTTTTCAATGATCTTTGCCGCCTCTTCTGGACTCCACGCCAGCATGAGAGTCATATCAGTAAGGAGACATATTCGCGTTAGATTCTTTAAAATAGTGTGTGGATCTTTTAGGTCAACCTTTAAATAACAGTAACATTTTTTTATTTAACAATATATGATTGAAATAATATAAAAAGTTGATATAAATTAAACATGTGAATGATTTTAAAAGTAATAATTACCTGTACTAACAAAACCCGAAGGTCATATTTTTTTCCCAATTCTT
The DNA here is from genome assembly GCF_905220365.1 of Vanessa cardui. Lineage (NCBI taxonomy): Eukaryota > Metazoa > Arthropoda > Insecta > Lepidoptera > Nymphalidae > Vanessa > Vanessa cardui. Next base: position 10,438,543 of record NC_061131.1, read on the forward strand.
TTAATCTGTTATTTATATAATCTGGATTGAGGTTGTGATACTTCACAGATAAGAAAAGAATACATATGGTTTTGCCTATTTCATAATCTGGAATAATATCGTCATATTCCCATGGGACACTTGTTACATATTTTAATAATGGGTTTCCACGCTGCAATTGTTTTATTTTTTAATATGAATCAAACAATAAACTTTTAATAAACTAGTATAAATCCTTGGCCTGGTGCTCAAAGAGCAAATAACAATAACACTTTCATTTAGTAACTAAAATAGAAACAAAAAATTTGTGTAACGATGATTGTAATTATAATGTTCAAATAACTCAAGTCCTTTGAGGATAGATAAATTTTATTATTTTTGGCAAAATCTATATAAAATTTATCTCAAAATGTACTTTTACCGCAAGCCATAACATTACAATATCAATATAAATGACAGAAGTATGATAAAAACTACCTGTTTTTGATTTACTACAACACAGTGTGTTCTTGAAACAGATGGCTTTGATGTACCTAAAAGAGCAATAATATTATCAGATAAAGTCTCATATTAAATATTAATAAAACTTTCGAAAATGATAGTAAACCTGGCTGCTCTAAATCAGGCTCAGTTTTCAATTTCTTTGGTGATGACGGTTCACTTATATTTGCTAGAATGTCATCGAAACCGTCTTCTAAATCCATTTTGGGCTTAAATATTTTTTACTAGAAATACTCTAACGATTCAGTTTTCATTCAAAAAATTCAAATATTTATGTTTCAAATTTTGTGACACATTAAGTCAAACGAGTGTATAGAAGTCATAACAGGGTAGACATTTAAAAATTGTTGCCGTATAGTTTTTTTAATTTGCTGAAAGTTTTTTTTTGTAGTGTTTATAGCCGTGTAATACATAATATTATAACTTCAAATAATGATCACTATATACGAAGCAATCGTGTTCTTCGTTATTACAAAGGTAAGGAGAATGAATCTTTTTAACAACAAGCATTGAATACAACAGCGTTTTGTAAAATAAGAACATAAGTACGCTAGCTTTTTAAGTACTTATAGCCATTGCTAGTAAACAGATATGTCATTAACGCGCAAAAAGTGAAGACTAGAAAACGTCCTAATTGGGACGTTTGCCTTAGTCGTTTTCATCATAAATATGCCAGTAATACGTTATAATACATCATAAGGGATTGCATTAGAAATTCGCACCCCGAATTTATGGTTGGGGAAGGGGTAGGGGGTAAGGGGGGGTGGTGTAGTACCTACACCACCACTCCCCCCGCGCGGAAATCATTATTTTTTTTTTTTTTTCAATTTTTAAATTTCAATACCAAAATCATCAAAATTCGTACTGTTCGTTAAATTTTGGAAGGGGAGAGATATAAAATTCCAATTATTGGTACATATACATTATACAATGTGATTTCTGGCGCTGCGCCGGCCGCTGCCGCGGCACGCTCGCTTCGCTCGCTCGGCTTGCGCAGCGTTTGGTCATAAAATCTAACCTAACCTAACCTATCCTTAGCTACTATAACTATCTACTATTTTTGTTGCCGGAGTGGCTTCGCCACTCCTGTGCCCCTTACAGCTATTAATTTTGGGTGAAAAATAGAAACAACAATAGGTATATTTTAGAAATTTATAAGAACCATTTCTCTGTATATATACTTGACTACATTTAATAATGCGATAAATGGATCTTTTTTATATTTTATGTTATATTGTATTCTATTATCATGTTCGTAAAATATTCTGGGTGATTATTATTTTCTTTACAAAAGAATCACTTCACTACAAAATTAAATTAAATTTTTACACGTTTTTTTTTACTATAAATTAATATCGTATTTGTTAAAATATAATACAGAAAAAAGCTAATAAACATAAAAATAATGATTTAAGGTTAATTATAATGTAAAATATCGATCCGTTACACGTAACTTTAAACGCACATTAAAAAAAAACTATGGGTTTCCGCGGGTTGGGAGTGGTAAATTTCGAGAGAGGGGAACAACCCCTTTAAGAAACAACCCCTTCTATCATCAAATTCGGGATGCGAATTTCTAATGCCGACCCCATCATAATTATGTAGTAATACGTTTTGCGTAATTAAAACATCTAGTTATCCCTTTTACTCATTGTTTTTAACAAGCTATCCCTTTTTCTTGTAACGAAATTTAAAATAAACGATCCTCGGCGCGGCACACTTTTTTCTGTTGTCTAGTATGGGTATAACATATCTGTTTATTAGAATATCATTGACTTATCGTAGGTTACCATTAAAATGCTTCGACTCGAATAAAAGATTAAGAGTTTATTTCTAAAATAGGTTTTAAAAACACTATTATAAGACTTAAAAATTAATATGTATTTTAACAGGTTGGGGCTTAATTATAATATTTGTTTGTAAAAAATAGAAACACATATAGAAAAACTAAATTATAACATTGTATTCATTTCCATAAGATTGCATTTATTAGAACAGTGAAAAGTATTTAACAGCAACGCATTTTCACAATTTATAAAATTTTCATTTCATAATTGTCACTAAGCACTTTTTCCCCTCAAAAATCCTTTAATTTCACGAGTTATGACATCTATAAAATCCACTTATGGGTGGATTTACAAAAACGATGAAAAATCACGTGGAGGTTGTAAAAAAAATTATACTGCCAAATATCTTTACTTTTTTTATATTTACAGGCTTTATATGTACTTATTTTATACGGCACTTTAATCCAAACACCCTTAAAGTGAACAGATGATTTTTAACAAAATTAATACATCCATCAAAATCATCACCACCTGGCAAAAAATGTGACTCTTACAGTTTGCGGTCAAATAAATCGATTACCCCACGTAAGAAGCAGATTTTAATTGACGATATACATTTATCCATATTGCATCTATATTTTAAAAAAAGTTATAATAATTTCTTCGCAAAATAAATAATTAATAAATAAATAAAAAATTAGCACCGACTTTCGTCAACACCGTCACAGAAACATCAAAGTGGAGGTAGTTCCGTATGTATAGCATTTGCGGGGCACGCGATACCCCGACCCGCTTCCTCAGTTCTGAGCAAACTGTGAAAGGAGACGCAAGTCTGCCGAAACGCGGTCCGACACCAAAAAATTTGAGTAAGTGTCCAAAAAAGTTGTGTTTAGCCAAAGTCACGTCATTTCCGTCAAGTTTTACATTCAATAAGTTTACGATAAATTGTATATAAACTTAGTTATAAGTGAAGATGCCAAAAAGAGTAGCGGTATCCTACTATTATTATTACTTTTCTAGAAAAATCGATGTAACGTCCTAATTGTCATCACCATACGCATCATTACCGTTTATAATTAATGAGCGGTGATGACAACAGGCGTATGGTGATGACGATTTTCAACCAACTTCTAAAAGGAGGAGGTTATCAATTCGTCTGTATTTCTTTTTTTTTTTTTTATTATGTTTGTTACCTCATAACTTTTCATCGACCGATTTTGATATTTTTTTTTGTTTGAAAGGTAGTGCTTCCCGTGGGGTCCCATTTTTTTTTTATTTTTTTCCGATGATGGTATCCATATGAAAAAGACATAAGTCTTAAATTTGCATTATGTATATGCGCGACAAATAGGTGAATAACTGAAAATCACGTTAACCAATTTTGATAATTATTTTTTTACTCTACTCTAATTCTTTATAATAACAATTTAAAAAAGTAAATAAATAACATTTGATGTTGGGCTGGGCTAAGGCCTCCTCAGTGATTAAGGAGAGGGTTTGGAACATATTCCACCAAGCTGTTGCAACGCGGGTTGGTGGAATGCACATATGGCAGATTTTCGATGAAATTATGCACATGCAGGTTTCCACACAATGTTTTCCTTCACCACCGAGCGCGAGATGAATAATAAACACAAGTTAATTAAGCACATACATATATATAGGTCCTTGCTTGGTATTGAACCCGAAACCATCAGTTAAGATGCACCCGTTCTAACCACTGGGCCATCTCAGCTCAACATGCTAACGAACGGTGTATATATCTAAGTTATTTTCTATTTGAAACCGAGAATAGAGTTAGCATCAGTATAAGTTTATAGCAAACTAAGAATGGACTTAGCATCAGCCACCACCATTCGTAATGGTCCCTTCATGTTATACCCTACCCTTTGAATTGTACGCTCTATTAATATGACTGTTTACTTTCAGATCACAAGTATGAGTAAAACAAAAAAAAGCGTAGAAGTTCAGTTAGCAAAACAAAATATAGCTATTAATAAACGTGTAAAATATGCCACCATAAAGCAGGATCCTGAGTTATACAACATTATTAAAGAAAAGATATAAATACAGAAAAGAGGCATTAGGTCAGTTCGTATCAATAAATGAAAAAAGTCCAAGAGAGCAGAGAGTACAGCGCAAGAAATGGCGTGAAGCAGCTAAAAGATATCGGGAAAAGAAAAAAAATGAAGCAAAACATAAGACTATTGAACTAAAACCAACATTGGTGAATCCCGATAATAGTAATGAGACGACTACAAAAGATCATTTAGAACAGGATAATCAGGACCCATTAACAACACCCACCATGTCAAAATGTAACTGTTTAGTAAAAATTAAAAGAATTCGATATTTAGAATACAATAAACGAAGACAATTGTTAAAAATAATTATGGATTTGAAAAAAGAAAATAAACGACTAACACAAAATATTTATGGGCAAAAACTCAATGAAACCAAAGAAAAATCCAAAAATATTAACTTTAGAGAAAATTTGAAAACACAGAAAACCAAAATGTTACTAGAAACAAAGATCACTAAATTAATAAAAGAGTTTTATGTTGATGATGCAAACAGTACGATATGTCCCGGAAAGAAACAGTATATTACACGATTTAAAACACAAATGCAGAAAAGGACTCTCAAAAGTTCGATAAAAGATTTACACGAGAAGTTTATGAAGATTCATAAAATAAGAGTGAGCTACTGTACGTTTTGGAAATGTCGTCCATTCTGGCTATTGCCAGCCACTGCGGCGCAAAGAGACACATGCATGTGTGAAGTACATGCTAATATTGATCTCAAACTGGAATCTTTATTTAAGGTGGGAATCATTAGAGAGAAGAATCATCACGAATTGCTGGAAAGTCTTTGTTGTTCAAGATATGCAAAGAAATGTCTTAAAAGAGAATGCGGTCTCTGCAAACGCAAGAATATTCAATTCAATGAGTTCTCTAATGATGCTGAGATAGTTTTTTATAAATGGATACGATCCCGAGAGTTAATTTCAACAAAAAAAGGTCCTAAAACTATCACTATCACCAAGAAAGACGAAATTAAAGCAAAACCCCTCGAAGTTATCAATGAGTTGAATACAGATATGAAGTCATTTTTCGAGCACTGTTACTTAATCTATACACAATATAGTGAATTGAAAGAATTAAAAAATTCTTTGACTGTTAATTCTGCTGTCATACATGTCGACTTTTCGGAAAATTATAGAATGAAAGCAGCTAGTGAAGTTCAGTCATTACATTTTGGCGGGAGCCGCAAAAAAATTGTCCTCCATACTGCCGTTATTTATGCTTTTGATTTTCAAAGCAGTGATATAAAACCAACATCAGTCTGCACCGTCAGCGAATGTCTAAGACATGACGCTCCATCAATATGGGCACATCTTTTACCTCTGATAAAAAAAAGTATAAAAATTAATCCATTTCTAGACACACTTCATTTCCAATCAGATTCGCCTACATCACAATATAGAAATAAGTACATGTTTTTTATATTATCACAATTTTGCCAAGATTTCCCACAAATTACAACAGTCACATGGAATTACACTGAAGCTGGCCACGGAAAAGGAGCCGCAGATGGGGTGGGGGTTGTAGTCAAGAGGACAGCTGATTTTCTAGTGAATCATGGCATAGACATTACTAGTATTGATAAATTTATGACTGTCTTGCAAACACACACCAATGTAACAGTTATTGCTGTAAACGAAACTGACGTGCGGATGAGAGAACAGAAAATACCCAGTAAACTTGACACATTTAAGGGTACTCTGAAAGTACATCAGGTCCTGTGGTATCTTCACTGTGATAGGTTAACTTTGAGATCATCTAGCTGCTTCAAATGTACATGTGGCCAGATATGTGATCATGGAAAACATTTAGGTTTTATAAAAATACCACATTCAGCCGCAATAACTATAAATCAGGACGAAGACAGAGATCATGTCACTCTATTAGCAACAACAAAGCGTCGAACTCTTTGTAACGTTACCAATTTACCAACTAATCAAAAAGTACTTATAGCAGGGCCTTCAAATATAAAAATACTCTCCAACAAATTAATCCAAATACAAAAAAAATAGTCCGAAATTTTATGGCTGCATGCAGGTAGATTAGTAATTGTGAGAAGATTGCGAAATTATGGAAAAAAGAATATCTAAAGGACTATTGATTAAGTAAATGAGTAAAAACTGAGAAATTTGATGATTACGTGATAATAATTAAGAATAAAATGCCTGATTACGGAAAGGTAAAGACATTAAATATAATTTTACCTCCATAAGACTGATTACCAAAAAAAAAACCAAATTAAATCTCAATGAATATAAAAATATAATAAGTTGATTTAAGAAAAAAATGTTTAAGTACCTACTAAGTTTAATACTTTATATTTTAGACTGTTGATTTATGTTTGTTGATTAATCATTAATAAAGTTGATTTCCTTAAAACTTGTCATTTAATTGTGAATTCATGTATAAAGTGTCATCACCATACACTTAAGATCATCACCATCCATGTGTGAATCATCGCCATACCACAGCCGTCAACACCATCTCACCTCATTTTATTTAAATGCTAATATTTTCCAATTTAGGCGTTAAAAATTAGTCTAATCACATTTTAGGAGAATTTTAGTTATCCTACGATTGTTTTATCTAGTTTTACAAGCATTCCAACGTGATTTAAATTTTTTTACTTGAGGAATTTTTTCTTGTGTAAATCCACCCTTATTTGGCAATGCAACACACCAGCGGTCAAAATCATGTCAAAACTCAGAAATCTGATTTGTGATATGTCAAACTGACACGCTGAAGTTTAATTTATCAATAAACTTGTTAATATCGTTATCTCCATCGCTGGTATTTATAACATTATGATTGTGAATTATTTGCTGGTTCGACAGCACTAAGCACTTGTAAACTGTGTAAAATGTGATTTTGTTATTAAATGAAAATAAGAAATTTGATTATTATTTACTATTGATTATTATAGTAATGAAAAATGTTAAAAATTCACGATTGCTACTTTTCTATTTAATATTTAAAAGTAAAATCAATAGATTAGATTATAAAAATGGAAATAAACAATGATGACTTAGATGAAGACGAAGTGTTTGATGAATCATCTGTGTTCGCGCATTTTGATAACTTTTCGTTCAGAGACACCAATGGAAATAAAAGTAACACTGAAAGTGCCTTGGATGTAAGGTAATCAAATACTCATTTCTACTAATAATACTAAAATAATGTTAATTCACTAGTATATATAGAATATTTACTTCCAGTGTACTTTTCTGTATTCTGTGACTTCTGTTTATATTTATGCTATAAGGATTTATACTTTGTAAGCAGATAATTAAGTCTTAATTTGAAATAATAATTCTTACTCATATAGATATAATATTAAATCTATTTAGTGTACTTACATTTCACATACATTTACACAATAATGTCTCAATAATCTTATATTATTTTACTTTAATGGTACTTGTGATCTATCATAAATAACAAGGTTATAGTTTAGGTTTTAGTTTATTGAATTAAAAATAAAAATACTTTTTAGTTTACTTAACGGCAACTAATACTGGAGTTAGTTAAGAGTGGAAGTATGTGAAGTTGTATATTATCAAAACTTTAATACTGTGTCCAATTTTATGAGGACTCTACAAATACAAATAAGCACTCATCTATTTATCAGAATATATTCATAACAATAACAACTTTTTTTTAGTGCTCTTTGTTGTGATGAAGAAATTAAAGGGTATGACAAACTAACTGGTAAAACATGGATCTATCCTACAAACTACCCAATAAGGGATTACCAGTACAACATTATCAAAGCTGCTCTTTTAAAAAATACCTTAGTAAGTTCTTAAACATCTTATTATCTTTGAAATTGATTAATATACTTGTTTTTTCCATACTTTAACAAATTCTTCATCCTTAGCTAATGACTGAAAATTATTTCTTCACCTTGATCCAATGTGTACTCATATATGTACTTTTTTTAATTAAATTGAATTAAATAAAAAAATACTTTAACCTTATATCATTAACCAAATTCTTGGTACATATTAAATGGAATTATTACCTGAAGGGATTTGTTATTACCTAATTCAAATAGGTAATTAATCAACTTGTTGATTCTGATTTAAATGAAAACAATGAATACTCTTGTAATTCAGGTAAGTCTACCAACTGGATTGGGCAAGACATTCATAGCAGCAGTAGTAATGTATAATTTCTATCGTTGGTATCCAACTGGAAAAATTATATTTATGGCACCAACTCGTCCACTTGTCGCCCAACAGATTGAAGCTTGCTACAATATAATAGCAATGCCTCGTAATGACACAATAGAAATGACAGGTATTATTTATAAACATATATACACAATGCGTAAAATATTTCATATTAAAAATCATCCAACACTTTCATTGTATAAAATGGTTTCTTCTAATCTCAATAATAAAATTTTTCATAATAATTTAAAAGTAATATTGTGATGTAAATTATCTTTTTAACAGTCACTGCCTTGTTGTTTGATAAGAAAGTTTTACAGGACACATGCATTTAAATAAGAGAAAAACAAATTGGATATCAAAACGAGTAATCTTTGCGACACCTCAAGTTATATACAACGATATAAAATCGGGTATATGTCAGGGAGACAAAATAAGATGTCTTGTTGTTGATGAAGCTCATCGGGCCAAAGGCAACTATGCATATTGCCAGATCATTTCCACTCTTACTGAAATGGGACACAGAATATACAGAGTACTTGCCTTATCTGCTACACCCGGCAGCAAAGTTGAAGATGTCGTAAATGTAAGTTATTTTTTTTTAGTTCAATAATAATAATTCGAAATAAACATTTGTAAAAGTGACATTTTTCATTTTAAGGTTGTGAAAAATTTACGCATAGCTCACTTGGAGTTAAGAAATGAAAATAGTATAGATGTTGTGTCGTACAGTCATTCGCGTAAAATTAATACAGTGGTGGTCCCATTGGGCTTTGAACTGACGCAGTTGAAAAACCAATACGTCGAGGTGAGTCTTAACAGTTGAAATTGAAACGCCTTATAGAAACTTCTTAAAAGAAAATAAGGCTCATCTAATTACTTAGGTGTATTTAATTTTTTTTTATCTATTTTACTTTTGGTGGTTCCTTTTTTTAATATTTGTTTAAAGAAGGTGTTTTGAAATAGTGTAGGCATAAAATTATGTAAAAATTGTCAATTTAATGTAGGTATCTATACTAGAATACTCTCTATTGAATAAAAAATATTTTGCTTCTGGTATTCCTTCCAAAGAGACAGAACTTTTATGAATTCTTCTCGGCGAATCGGCACAACACGTACTCTGGAACTTTGGCCATCTTCATGAAGTCGACTCCGAATATTCCGGTCACTTACTCATGTCTAATCTGTTACACTCTTCCACGGCGGTTGTAGTTCGATTGTTTCGTGTCTCATGTCTCCTAGCAACACTACCGATTTTCTGATAGCGTTACCACATCGTCTGGATAGTTCGTCGCGACTCCCATGATTTCACGCCCATATCTGTTCCTTCTCGTCATAACTAGTTTTTCAGCAGTTTCCATATTTATATGGCAACAGGAACTATGCAAAATTATCTATATTAAGATCGAATGAAAATAAAGAATTAAACCAACATGAAAATAAAGTAAAATTCAGAATGCTTTCAAATTCAATTCAGAATTTTGACCACTTAACATTTTTGACTACACTTGAGTAAAACATCAATTATTAAAATTAGTGGTGGGCCCTATTTTGTTTTAAGTTGTTTATTCAAGCATATTTTAGGAATAATTAATAAATGACACATTTTGTGATAGAATATCTAAATATTACAGATACTTGATGGATATGCGAGAAGATTAAAACAATTTAATATTCTTTCTCATGATATAGGTAATTTGACCAAGGGAAGGATTGTCATGCTCTACAAAGAATTTCAAACGACAGAACGAGGTGCCAGGTATTCGAAAAGCGTTTCGTTTTTGCAATACGATTATTAAAAATATTTACGAGTTTTTAAATCTTTGTCATATCAATGTCATAGTACCACATGAACGAAGACAGAGTTTTTGTGTCTTTTACTAGCCTTTTGTTCATGTTGTCTCTCCATAGGCTATACCTTATATTAAAAATTGTAAGCAATTATGCAATAAAAAATAATTATTGAGATACGTTCTTGCGCATTCCGCATCAGCTATTGTTCTTTATTAGTGGTTGATTTTTATTGGTTCTCAAATTTCCAGGCATCCACAACATAACTATATTATGAAAGATTTTACGCTACTGATCGCATTGTATCATGGTTTTGAATTGCTCGTGAAGCACGGCTCCAGGGTATTTCTGAATTATTTCGACGAGCACCCTGAAAAGTCATGGATACAGGCTGATGATAAACTCACCGCTTTACTTGAGAGGTTAAGAGACGACCTCGGGGTTGATCCCCTCTTGGTTGATAGAAGTGTATTACCAGATGGAACGATACCAGAAGTAAGTGTTTGCACAGTTTCGTTTAAGTTACATTATTATGTGATGTAATGTTATTGTAAAACTCTTATAATAGTCTGATCTTATAATGGTAGGAAATGTTGTTCATCAATGACAATTTTCTAAACCAATCAATCATAATCAGTGGTATAACAATTAATCTATTAATTTTTTGGTAATTTAACCAAACAATTATCACTGTTTTCATTTGTCAAGTTCATTGATTTGTTTGTTAGTTATGAGAATTTTCCTGTCAATCTAGAGCTAACTAATGAAAACGCTAGATGCCACCTTTCAGTACCTTGTTTCTCTTACCTATTTGATTATAATACGACGTGATTATGATGTAACTGAAATTTGTCAGTGACTTTTTAGTGATTGAGATAATTGCCGAATTTGTATCATCACGATTTTGAAAATAACCAATAATTTTATTAATATTTGAATTTGGAATTGCAGATACCACAGAATTTAGCCTTTGGTCATCCTAAATTTTATAAGTTGAAGGAAATTATGCTCGAGCATTTTACTAATGCGAAACAAAAAGGACAGGAAACTAAAGCTATAGGTATGATGTTTTTAAAATTTTAACAATTGACTAATAATAATAACAACCAATCATATTATTTGTATTTTGCCTTTTCTTTGACAAAATTTGACCAATTTTTATGAATATTTGTGGCTTAATCTAATTTCAATTAGATAACGGAACATCTTGCCTTGTTTATAATAAACTAGCTAGAAGCTAAGAGAAATGATGTTGTATGATTAATAATCTCACAAAAAAGTCGTCGGCTATTTTTTATAAATTTGCAGCGTTCATTTAAAAAGTGCCGGGGGGTCGACAAATTTTGCTTCCAATAAATATGCAAGTTATAAAATATACTATATTTCTATCATGACGTAAATGCGGTTGGATTCCACCAACCCGCATTAGATTCCACCAACCCGCATTGGAACAGCGTGGAATATGTTCCAAACCTTCTCCTCAAAGGGAGAGGAGGCCTTTAGCCCAGCAGTGGGAATTTACAGGCTGTTGTTGTTGTTGTTGTAAATGTGTCAGATTAAGCCGATCACTACCTGCCTCTATATTAGTACTCTCTACTATAGATACCTTAAACGAAGAACGTAACTAATGCATGAACTAACGACACGTGTTGTTTACAGTATTCTGCGAGTACCGGGAGAGCGTTCACCTTGTACACTGCCTGCTCTTGCAGTGTCGGCCGCTGATCATACCGCAGATGTTTGTGGGCCAGGGCGCCGCGGGTGAGTGGGGTGAGAGGGGCGGGCGAACGTGTGACACACAGTCTTGCCAACCGTACGATTTAAATCGTATCTATACGACCTTTTTGGCTCTTGTACGATGCACAAAACAAACAAACAACTGTGTGTCTGTGCCTGTAAATTCCCACTGCTGGGCTAAAGGCCTTTGAAGAGATGTTTGGAACATATTCCATAAAGGGAGAGTAGGCCTTAGCCCAGCAGTGGGAATTTACAGGCTGTTGTTGTTGTATTCAAATTTGACACCGGTTTTCTTGTTTTTAATTTCTTGTCATTTAATTACGTACTACTTTCTATCTGGAAATGTTGGCTGAATACGATTTTTTTCTATGTTAAGTTAGGTTTAAAGAATTTATTATCAACAAAGACATACATTGTCTTTAATGTTCACTTACAGTCTATCGTCGTAGCCATTATATTTAATATTATGTATATAACATATATGTATTATTGTAGGTACGCATACATAGGTAACAAAATTTTTTAGCGACAAACAAAAAAATAATCATGTATAATTAAAACATTTAACTTGGTCTCACCTTATACACTCAAATTAAATTTAATTGATATATTACAAATTAGATCTACTTATTATTCAATAAAAGATAATAAAATGTTACGATACGATCTTCGAAAAAATAATGTTGGCAACACTGGCGTGTGTCAGGGCGCGAGGGCAAGGCGGCGGTGTCGCAGAAGCAGCAGTTGCGCGTGATGCGCGGCTTCCGCGCGGGCGCCTGCAACGCGCTCGTGTGCACGTGCGTGGCCGAGGAGGGGTTGGACGTGGGCAGCGTCGACCTCATCCTCTGCTTCGACGTGTCCACGCGCTCGCCCGTGCGCCTCGTGCAGAGGTCTGCCCTTATATACGTCTTATGGTGGCCATACACGTTAGGGTTTGCAGTATGGTTATGACCGCACATTCTTAACCAACATGCAAACCCTAGTGACATAAAGCACATACACGTTAGGGTATGCATGTACAATTTTCAAGAAACTCTCAGTCATAAATAGTTGCAGCTACGTGACGGTGTCACTATTACGTGACCGTGAGTTCGCGTGCGCTTGTGCGCTTGTGCGTGCGTGCGTGCGTGCGTTGTTCCGTGCGCCCTTAACATAATTGTTGTTTAACCGGTATCTGTTTTGTTCGCGGCGGTTGATTACACTAACCGCCTGGCCACAGGAAATTCGCCGAAGCGAAATTTCGCGCGGTGCGAATGGCGAAGCGTGTACGTTGCTATACGTTGGTTTTAGTCCATTTGAATTGAATATTTTATTTGAATATCCCGTGGCCAAACGGTTAGTGTAATCAACCGCCGCGAACAAAACAGATGCCGGTTAAACAACAAATATGTTAAGGGCGACATCGCGCTGTATTAATCCTTATCGTAGTAAATAATACGAGAGTTCGTTATCTATCTGAAAAAATTATACATAAAAAATTTTAGTAAAGCATGTGTCGGTGACGTTTTTACATAAGAGCTAGTAAATATTTTCGTCTGTAGTTCTCTTATTATTTACACACAAATAAGATTATATAAGACTACCATCATTTCGTATCTCTAAAAAAATCTTAATGAAGAGTTTGCTATGCACACTAGTCAAATATATTTGCACTGTAAAAATAAAAATCATTAAATTCTCAATTGTTGTTACTAAAACGGTCTTCAAATCGAAAATAATGCTAATGTTTGCATGATTGTTATGTGAATCATAAATCGCGTATAACGGCCTTAGACACACGGAGTCTAATGTGTGACGGCTTGCGCGCAGGTGCGGGCGCACGGGGAGGGAGCGCGGCGGGCAAGTGTTCATCCTGGTCACCGAGGGCAAGGAACATCAGGTGATGAAACCATCATATTGTTTTAACGTCAAATAATAATAATAATCAACCTTTACTTAGGTATGTTAGTAATAACAAAAAAACAAAAGCGGGTTCTAATTAATTTGACGACCTCCATGGTCGAGTGGTGTGTACACCGGTTTTCATGGGTACGCCACTCTGAGGTCCCGGGTTCGATTCCTGGCCGAGTCGATGTAGATAACCATTACTTTTCTATGTTGTCTTGGGTCTGGGTGTTTGTGGTACCGCCGTTACTTCTGATTTCCATAACACAAGTGCTTCAGCTACTTACATTGGGATCAAAGTAATGTATGTGATGTTGTCTCATATGTCTCATATTAATTTGGGCTTACGCCATTGAATTTTCGTGTTCTCAATTTGTGTTTATACTATTAGTCTCGTGCGAAGATACAGGAAAACAAAGCTAAGCGATAAGGAAATGTAGTTAGTAAATTGAACTATTATGCTATTGTTGTCAGTCAATGAACAACTGTTCAATTATTCAATTACGTTCTTTTATTTAATGAGTTATCATTATAATATATATCAATAAAAAGATATTTATTTAATTGTTTTGTATCATCATGACTTAAAATCTGCTTTATTCGGCATTGATAATAAAAAGGCATATATTTATTAAAAAGTGAAAAGTTCCAATCAAAACCATCTAATACCCACCCACCCAGATACCTCCCATTAGATTCATCAAAATCTGACCAGCCATTAACAGATATAGCTTGTATACATTATTAATTATAAATAAGTATTTTTTTAATTTTTTTATAATTGGGTGTAGGGCTTTGTGCAAGCCCGTCTGGTCTAACAGTACTCAGTATTGTTGTGTTCCGGTCTGAAGGGTGAGTGAGCCAATGTAACTACAGGCACAAGGGACATAACATCTTCTCCGAAGGTTGGTGGCACATTGACGATGTAAGGAATAGTTAATATTTCTTACAGCGTCATTGTCTATGGGTGATGGTGACCACTTACCATCAGGTGGCCCATATTCTCGTCCGCCAAACTATATCAAAAAAATATCAACAAACCTATTGTTATAGACATTGAAAGAGAGTATGCGTCAAAGAGACGGACTGAATCAGAAAATATTGGATTCTAAAGAAGTTGAAAATAGCCTGTACAAGATGAACCCTCGGATGCTGCCGCGAGACCTGACGCCGGAGTGTCAGAAGATGTACATAACCGTCGACGCGGCGAAGAGTAAAGAGGACTCGGAACAAACGAAGAAGGTAAGTGACGTCACACATCCCCTTGTAATGATACGTAACGATTCAATTTTAACAAATACATATATCCTGTTTTTATTAGTTCTAATTAACACTTGTTAGCGATACGTCATATTAGTTAAACTTTACAAACAATCTTTTTAAATATTTTGTAGCTCATTGTGATTGGTTAGATTGATTTTCCAGACATTCCATTCAATATATTATCTATACATATAATAAAATTGGAGTGTCTGTTTGTAATATTAAAATAGCCCTTTTTTACTCAATGCATATGTATTTATATTATTCGTATGTATACACAGTACATATACCAAAATAACATGTTTTACAATTTTTGTCGATCAGTCTGTCTGTCTGTCTCTATGTTCCGGCTAATCTCTGGAACGGCTGAACCCATTTTGACGGGACTTTCACTGGCAAATAACTGATATAATAGGGAGTAACTTAGGCTACAATAATATATTTTTTTGTTATATTCAAAGGCGTACAAGGTCGCAGGCACAAATAGCTATAATACAAAATTGTTTACTTACGTTAACGTTGAAAATTTTTGGTAAAAGGGTCAAACAAACTTAAAGAGTATGCTGTGTCGAAAGGATTCTAAAGGGACATCGATTCAAAGTGAATGGATAAAGAAGAGCGAATTTGATAAAATATACCCGAGGGGTTATCGGGAATGCAACTTTTTTGCGCAGCCCACCGCTTATTTTGCAATGAGCAAAGGTAAGAAAACTATTATATTCAGGGCTGAAGAGATGATCTATCTTGTATAATATCCGATTATCGTGTATAAGTAGATACAAAACAAAAGTTAATATACTGTCTTTCTACTTATATTGTTTTAATTATACATCATTGAAATGAGCTGTATAAAATAGTTCTATTAGCAGCTCTGATCATATCTCCGATTATAACGACGTCTTTTGAGTTTAGGACTGTTTTTTACAGAAAAAATTAAAGAAATAAAAAACGTGGAAGGCGGTTCGCTTCTAAACTTATCAACGTGGATAGAATGTCAGAGAAATTTACAGAACACCATCAATGTTGGACATTCTGAAGACACGGAAATATTGACAGCTGTTCTGAAGATTAGTCAAGGAAAGAATTTGGAAACGCTTCCTTCTACTCAAATTCCAAGTACGTATGTTTTTACAAAACTGGTATTATTGTGTGCTTGGCAACTTTTCAAGAAGGCAGAGATTTCCAAAGCTTGAGGTACAATTCCCAAGAAAAAGACTGCCTGTAAATTTGCCACTCCTGGACTAAGCCTTCTCTCTTTTTGAGGAGCAAATCTCATAACGACTATGTTCTGAAAAGTATGTTTAACAGCAATTTATGTTATAATGTTTTTATTTTGCTTAATATTTCTAGATATTGTCAGTCAAAGCTCACAATCGCAGAATGTATTTTCTTCGCCCGTAAAAACAAAACCTAAACAAATAAAGAAGAAACAAAAGTTACCTCTGATAAAATCTCCGTGTAAAAAGGACGGTGATATTCGAACATTATTCAGCACAGCCACAAAGTCTACGAAGAATTATACAAAACTTATTAATGATTTAGGTATACACAATAACGGCAATATACCAACGCGAGTCATTAATCTATTAGTGGACCTCTGCATACAAAACACTAATGTTACAAGTACTTGCTATATTTGCCTCAATGTTTGCAATTGTAAAATGATACAAAGCATACGAGAAAAAGAAAATTCACCCTTTTTATCGCCTATCAATACAGAACCTATTTTACCTAATATTGATTTGATTGACGATTTAAACGTAGATTCTTTTCTTAATTATGATAAGCAAACTAACAATAATGATGTCAAAAAAGATATTGCTGTAGATGCAAGTAACAGAGACATCGAAAACAATATTGCGCAAGATACTAGTAAAAATTTTGATATAGAAATTGATTTTGATTCTTTGAGTGTACATGGTTCGCCAGTTTTAGAGAAAGTTAGTGATGAAAGAAAACTAAGCAATGGAAACACGAATTTCGATATTGGAGATATAGATGACATATTCGCTGAAAGTAGTCCTGAAATAGTTTCGAATATTGATGATGAACAAAATAATTCGAAACCGAAAGAAACTTTAGATTATTTTCAATTGAACAGTATCGAAGACATATTTGCAGACTCAGATGATGAACCAAAGTCTGACACAGAAAGTAATTTGCATGCACAAAATAATAACAATAACTTTAAAACTAAGATCGTAGTTTCACCTGACAAAGTTCAAGAGAGAAACAACCAAAGGAGAGCAGCGACTCCACCGAGTCCGTCAATATTATCCGGAGGTATCAAAAGAAATCGGCAATCAACGTCTCCTATTCTTTGTAGCCAAATGCGTAAGCCAAATACGGCAAGAGCTATTTCCAATCAATTTCAAAGCTCTACACCTTTAAACAATGCTAAATCTGATTGTCAAAAGGGGACAATGAACAACGAAAGAGACTTAAAAAATACGAGTGATAAAAGTATGTTTACAATTACTGAACTAGTTGATATGATTAATAAAACTGAAAACGAAAACCTGTCTGGATTGACAACGTCGAATATTGGCGGACGAAATATAAATGCACAAAACAGAAACACTTCACCGATAATATCTACTCAGCGAGATAAAACGATGCTAATGGATACAACAGTATCTGATAAGCAAAAAGTTCTGACTCCTCAATTGCCTGTGAGTATTTCTGTTTCTGATAGCGACGATGAAGACAGCACGCAAGAGTACGCTGTCGACACAGAGAAAATTGAAGGCAGAAATACGTCGAATAAAAGAAAAATTGAAGTCGATAACTTTGCTTCACCCTACTTCAACAAAGAACCAAATACCGAAAAAGAAAATCACTCTGCATTAACAATACCGAATATTTGTGATGAAAGTCGAAATGAAATTGTACAAAACAGAAATACTTCACCGATAATTTGTACACAGCGAGATAAAACAAGAAGAATGGACACAGACCAATCTGATAAGCAAAAAGTAACAACACAACTACCGCTATCTCAAAGTATTGTTATTTCTGATAGTGACTCTGACGAAGGCGACACAAAAGAGTACGGCGTAGAAACTGAGACAAGAAATATCGAAAGCAAGCCATTTAAAAGAAAATTTGAAGAACATGACTTTGCTTCATCATACTTCAATAAAAAACCCAAACTAAATAAAGCACACGGTATAAAATTAACTTTGCAAAAGAAAGTTCTTGCAGCACTAACATCTAACAAATTTAATAATGATTCTTTTGGAAATAACAATACGCACGTTAATTTCGTGCTCACATCGCCCAATACATCACCAAGATTGAACTTACATAAAGAAAATGAGAACCCGTTATTATTAAAAAGTCAAAAATTAAACGATACTAAACTACAAAGTGAGCTGGATAAACTTCAGATGTACCGACGTGATGCTAAATGCAGTCCCACAAATGGTATTTTGCGCAATGCAACGAATACATCGCATTTATTGAACAGGAGAAAAATAGCTTTTAGTGACAGCGATGATGACTTTGTTAGTGATGAAAAACCTCAGAGAAAATTAAAATCGAATGGTGTCCATGATAATGGTGTCACCAAAAATAAAATAAGAAAAGTGAGTATTATTTAAAGCTGTAGAGTTAATTTATTATTACCTACTTAATATTAATCATTTATACTTGTCTTTGCTTAGAAGAAGAAAGCGAGTGAGTTTCTAGACTTGGAAGCTGAATTATCAGACGATGAACATGGAAGTGGTGACGAACTCACAGATGAGAGCGTGGGTAGCATCATTGATTTCATATGCGACGAAAATATCACTCACGACGAAGAGGACATACAGGCTATATACTTAAAATCTGTCAAGTAAGTATATGAATTATGAACATAATGTTATAAAAATATATCGTTAATATTAACATCAATTTCGATTTAATTTTTTGTGACAATTATTGGTCAATTGTTTTATTAGAATAATAATTCATTCAGTTAATATGATATATAGTATTACCTACTTCTAATATGAGCAGCGAGTGAGCCAGTGTAACTACAGGCACAAGAGGCATTATATCTTAACTCCCAATAGTGGTGGTGCATTGTCGATGTAATGTATATTACTTTCTTATATCAGATATGTCTAATGGGTCATGACTACTGTAAAATACTGTAAAAAAGTGGTAATTTCCATTTAACAATTTTGTGATGGAAAGGAATGAACTTTACTTTAAATTAATTACAAATACATTTCAGAAGCCCAATAAAAGGAGTGTTCAAAATACCACAATTCACGCACAAATTCAAAAAAGCTGATGTTTTATCACAATATGTCGAGGAAAATGATACTTATGAGATGGTAAGATTTTACTAAATGTTATTGTTATATTTTATTACATAAACAATCTTTTTTTTAAGTTTCGTTGAAGACTGCAAATGATAATTAAAATTATAATCTTTTTATATTCATATACAATAACATACAATAACAAATGCGAATTATTCAAAAACTTCGCATTTGTTAATTACCAGTATATTCTATACCGCGTTCAATTTTTATAATTTATTTCGCTGTGGGAAACGTTTATCAGCTTGAATAATATTTCCGTTATAACTTTATAAAATTATATTATTATTATTCTGTTATAAAATTATATTTGATATCCAGATTTAAAAAAAAATTATACATATGTTACTTCTATTATTTTGTTGCAATTGTGTACGACTTGAAAGAAAATAAAAATTTTCAATTTATAGTATATTCATGATATCTCTTAATAATTTCAGGATAGTTTTTGCGTGGATTCGCATGTTGGACTGACACAAGTTAATGAAGTGTCAGAACTGGAGCTCGCTGAAATGTTGTTAGAAGAGAAAAAACGAAATAAAAAGCGTTCTAAAGCTTTACCCAAGCTGACTGAAAGGGATGACGAAAGTCCAGTTGTTAAGAGAAAGTTTAAAAATGTTAAAAGACAAATTAGCAGTGATTCTGATGATAGTAGCTGATGTACAGTTCATTGTCCAATCATTTATTGGTCACTTCTATCTGTGATATTTGTGTAATGTTAATTAAGTGTACAATCTTATTTAAATAATAATTTTATTATTCCTTGTTTGTAAAAATATTTTCAATGTCTTCTTAATGAGTGATGTGAATGTATATATATTTGGGAGCTTCTCAATCATGGCGACATGTAATAACCGTTTGATTATAATTTTCAAAAAATGTTCTGGCAATGTACAAATTATTGTAAATATAATTTATCACCCTTCGTCCACTACTACAAAGGATCATGAGACAATATGAACAATAATTTATTCTTATTATAATAAATAAAAATATTTTTAATAGATTATTTTTTTATTTACTCTTTACATAATATTTGTATCGATGCTAAGAGAAAAGTCAGACATTTATAACATACTTAAATACAATCTAAATGACCTAACTATGTTATATTATTACATTTAAACATTATTTGCATTAAACGTCCGCTTCTATGGGTTTTGGTTCGACTTCCTTGGTCTTTCTTCCTTTATGCAGCTCTTCCAATTCGGCTTGTAAATCCGCATATCGCTTTTGTAGCTGTTTCTCGCGCTCTGTTTGACGATTGACATCTTCTGTGAGAGACTAGAGAAATATAAAGTTAGTAATTAAATCACTATTACTTTCCTTTATGTACAATTTGAGTCATATAACATGATAGGAAAGCACATATCATGTAAATAGTTTGAATAGATACTAACTAATACTAAAATCAAATTACAAACGAAACAGTCTACAAAAAATACGAACCTCTATTCTACGTGGAATGGCGGCCTTCTCTTGTTCAGCCAAAAATTTAAACGTTGATAACTCTAAATTCGCCTGCTCGATTTGGTCTTGTAACTCTTGAAATTGCTTTATAAGAGATGCCGTCCTGCTTTGATAACCACCTATTGAAAATAAATCATCTATAATAGTTACAGTAAGACATCCTTAAACTTGGGTAAAAATAATTTCATGATATGATAATTTCATTATATGATAATACAAAAAAATACAACAACAACAACAACAGCCTGTAAATTCCCACAACTGGGCTAAAGGCCTCCTCTACCTTTGAGGAGAAGGTTTGGAACATATCCCAACACGCTGTTTCAATACGGGTTGGTGGAATACACATGCGGCAGAATTTCTATGAAATTTGTCACATGCAGGTTCACGATGTTTTCCTTCACCGCAGAGCACGAGATGAATTATAAAGACAAATTAAGCACATGAATCAGCGGTGCTTGCCTGGGTTTGAACCCGCAATCATCGGTTAAAATGCACGCATTCTAACCACTGGGCCATCTCGACTCTCTACAAATAAAACTAAAAATACAAGCTTCCATTCATTTCACATATATAGAGGCGATCCCTTACCGACAGCACCCGCCTGTTACATAACATTATAAGATTCGACTTGGTGAATTTATTTACAGTATGCTGACTGACAAGCATTCATTCGCAGTCAAGTTGTTATTACAATGTAATAATTGTTGTTATTACAATGTAATAACAACTTATTTATTACTCATATAATTGTTGTTGTTTTTTGTTACCTGTAAGTACTCGTAATTTCTTTTCCATTTTAGAGCACTTCTTAGCTTCCTTCGCCATGTGGTTTCTGTTTTGTTCCAATCTCTTCTCTGCAGATTCCAGTCTGTCTTTCTTGCTCGCTAAATTAGCGCGCGTGTATCTGTTTTGTCCAGGTAAGAACAGCACCTGATCAAGAATATTTAATAGATATAAAACTGAATTTCCTTTAACTTTTTCTTATTTATAAAATAAATTGGTTTTAATGTATGAAATATAGATTACTCTTCAGGTTTATAATGAAATTCCGCCTTCACCACTTTATCAACATCGGCTTTATGAGAGTCTGCACCTTACCACATTTGTCCCCTGATAATGCTTGCGTCATTAATTTTACATCATTGACACATTTAGTGGCAGTGGATTGCTTCTTCACTTTAGATGTGAACAAGCAAGGTGAATCGACCTTTTTTTTTGGTTATTATAGCAATACATCATGATTGATTACAACAAGCACATTCTTTGCTTTAAAGCAGCGTTGCATAACTATCGATAGTTTGACTATCCATAGTTAACCTCGAAAACTATTCAGGATATCGATAGTACTATATCAATACTGTCGATACTATCAATAGTATTGCTAGCTATTGTAGCTGTTGTAGTTAAAAGTTGGTTTTTGCAAAACTATCGATAGTAGCAATAGTATTGCTCATGGGGAGCTTATAATAGTATCGATACTATCGATAGTATTGAGACGTCCACTATCGATAGACTATCGATAGTATCGTTAACCTTAACTATCGATAGTCTATCGATATGCAACACTACTTTTAAAGTAAGAACATCTCCATACTGACCTGAGCGAGACACTCCTCCCAGACCTGCGTGTAGGCATCAATGCCGAGGTCTCCGTGGCCCATACCAGCGCGTACCACCTCCATTTCCTTCCGCAGTTCCTCCTTTGCCTCACTCAGCTCTTCGGCTGTGAACTGCTCGTAAGGATGCTGTTCCAGATACGCCAGGTGCGAAGCTTGCAGTTGAACTATACGCTTCTTGTCCACGCCTACGTACATATGAAACGAAGATTTCTTTAAATAAAATTCTCATAAAGCGAGGATACCTCAAAGTAGCAGCCGGATAATTATACTTTGTTACCACTTTATAATGTGTCACTATATATATTGTAAAGTAGTAAAGGATTTTTTCTTAGTGTTTATAGATATTTTACCTCCAAATAGCGATAGTGATTACTATTGTGTCCTGGTTAGAAGGGGGAATGAGCCATTGTATTTAAAGCAACAAGGGGTATAACGTCTTAGTTCCCAAGATTGATGGCGCGTTGGTTATATAAGGAATAATTATTATTTCTTATGGAAATATAAAGAAAAGGAGGAGAGTATAGTACGACACAACTTAGATGTCGCATCGGCAAAATTCGTAAAACCGATCACATCCGAATTAAGCACGCTATCCCAAATTATCTATATTTATTTCTCATGCGAATATGATCTTTGCACAAACGTAATAACTTGTAATATCATATGACCTAATATATTCATTAATTTGACACGTCGATTTACATGCACTTGCTTTCTCTGACACGAGAATCTATAGCGACGAATAGCGTCGAATGGCGCGATAGGGAGCTATTTCTATTGGTTGTGTAAATCGGCAGTAATCGGTTTTATTTTCATTCCATTGCATTTTCCGATGCTACATCTAATGTGTGGCGTACTATAAATATATAGTATAAATATAAATGTAGATGCTATGAGATCTATCCTAATATACATATGAATAAAGGTAGTGTCTGAATAAAGCTGAGATGGCCCAGTGGTTAGAACGCGTGCATCTTAACCGATGATTGCGGGTTCAAACCCAGGCAAGCACCACTATATATATGTGCTTAATTGTGTTAATAATTCATCTCGTGTTCGGCGGTGAAGGAAAACATCGTGAGGAAACCTGCATGTGTCTAATTTCATCGAAATTCTGTCACATGTGCATTCCACCAAGCTGCATTGGAACAGCGAGGTGGAATATGTTCCAATCTCTCTCCGTAATGGAAGAGGCCTTATCTCAGCAGTGGGAAATTTACAGGCTGTTACTTTACTTTACTACTTTACTAAAGGTAGTGTCGTTACCGGGCGGCGGGTCGTGCAGCGCGTCGTAGTGCAGCATTGTGAGCATCTCGGCCTTGAGCAGCTCCTCGGCGCGCTGCAGTGACGTCAGCGGGCCGGCGCCGCGCACCACGCTGCCGTTAACCTCGGCCGGCCGCGCCGCGCCCGCCACCAGCGCCGACGAGCGCAGCGCGCGCGCCGCCGCCTCTGTGGCCCGACCGTTACGTTACGCACGCTATTCACAGGGACTGATTTACTAAAGGTCTTGAGACTTGGGGCCTGTATATGGCCTTGGAGCAAGAGAAGAGTGGAAGCTCCTAGTGATTATTTTACTAATTCATTTGAACATTTTCATTTCTGTCAAGTCAAGTTTGTTAAATTATTTGTAATTTATTCACTATTTGTAGCAGTAACTGTTAAAACAGTAGTAAGTTTTATTATGTAGTATATGTAGTAGCAGTTATATTATTTGTTTATATCTAGACATCTAATATTAAATTGAAATGTTAACTCGTCGGAAATATTCGAGGCTCTATTTCCTCTGCTGTGAAGACTGAGACAGGTGGCCCGGTTGGCTTCCGCTAAATATATAATATTATAGTACCGAATTTATTCGAAGTGACTTAATTATTTTGCAAAAACTAAAAGTCTGCTATTTCCTTAACTAATAACAGATACGAGGAAGAACAACATTTGATAGTCATGTTGAATAAGTGTATTTGGATAAAACTAATTATAACGGATGAATAGCGTATATTAATTATTTTTAAACATCACGACGTTTCGAGCACTTTGCAGTGTTCGTGGTCACGGGTAGACTGTATTATAGTATGAGTGTATTTGGACTTCGCGGCGGGTATCTGCGCGGTGAGACGCGGAATGGCGTGGCGGGTAAGGCAAGGTAACGCACGGCGCTCCTCTTCCTCGCGCAGTGCGCGCGCGTCGGCGTCGGCCTGGTCCTCGGGCGGAGCGTCGCCCGCCATCTCGCCCGCATCCGCCTCATGCTCAGGCACCACTATCTCGTAGTCGTTGCGCGGGGCGGGCAGCGCCTGTAGCGCCGTGCGCACCGATGCCTTCAGCTGGAACAACCATGTATTGCTATAGACAAGCTGTACGTTGTGTTGTCTTAAATTTTCGCGATTATTACACATTTAAATAAAACTAGTTATATCGGATTTGAATCGCGTATATTAATTATTTTTGGCTTGGCTTGGTTCCTGGTCACGGGTCGTGGTCACGGGTAGTCTACCCGTGACCACGAACGCTGTAAAGAGCTCGAAACGTCGGGATGCCAAAAATAATTATAATAATTATTACGCGATTCAAATCCGATATAACTAGTTTTATTTAAAAGCTGTACGTTGTTAAAATGCATTAAAAGATATACGAACATCGAAACCGAATATTATAATTTTTTTTTTCTTTTTTACCATCCTTTTTTTAACTTCATTATCACCCAACTTCAGAAAAATAGGTCTCTTTTTCCCTTTGAATTGATTTCAATGATTCTTTTTTTGTTAGCTCGGAAAATGTCACATTTACATAAATTTCAATTGTTTTTCTTTTAAGGTGTACTCAGGAAAATTATAAAGTATATTGTTTATTTTTTAGTGTACATATTTAAAGAACAAAATTAATTTTGTAATCGATGTTCATACTCTCTATATAAGTAAAAAACAATTACCTGCTTCTGGACTTGATTATTTTGTTGTGGAGTTTCTCCAGTGCTTAACTGGTCTTCTGGATTTATACTCAGCTTGTCACGTAAACCAGGAGTCTACGGAAGAAACAAAGTTATTTATTAATTATTTTATTTCACATCTATGTCAGTGGTCCCATAGTGGATTATGTAAAACTTACTACTAGCCCGGGCTGCTGAGGACCGTGACCAGGAGTGGCAAAGCTGCCCGGTGTCGAAACTTCACTGCGTGTTGACCTGGAAAGCAAAATGAAAAAGAAAATTAGAATTGTATTTCTCTAATTAAATATAACAATCTCTTTGCAAATCACGTAACAAAGTATACAGTGAAATGATGAATTTGTAAATACATATATATTTTTTGTTTTACTAACTCAACATTACAATCATTTGCTTACCCTTATCACATTGACTTTGAGCCGGAGCAGCGTGTAAAATTCATAGATAAGATTTGGCAGACTTATATAGGCACCGGCCTACTAGATGCCAACTTTCCTTGAAAACGATTATGTGTTCGTTCCATCGATGCACTTCATGAATAAAAACGATTCTCCTGACACCATGGATTCAGACTTCACTCAATTCTGCCAGATGCCGTGGACAGAGAGCTTTTTTTACTCAATATGATTTAAAACCTTGCCTCATAAGTCTATCACAAAAACTTACCTAAATGGAGTAGCGAGAACGGTATTTGGCGTCGCGACTGCTTGTGACTGTGGCAAGGCTCCGGAAAAGTCAGACTCGTGTAAGGGAGTGTTGAGTCCGCCTTTCAGAGGTGTATCCACATGCGTCAGGGCCATCACATTCTGTGCTTCCATTAGGATTCTGAAAATATTTATAAATTCTATTATGCTAACTTATTCATTTACGACCTTATTTTTTGACGACCTCCGTGGTCGAGTTGTGTGTACACCGGTTTTCATGGGTACGCCACTCCGAGGTCCGATTTCTAACCGAGTCAATGTAGATTATCATTATTTTTCTATGTTGTCTTGGGTTTGGGTGTTTGTGGTACTGTCGTTACTTCTGATTTTTGACAAGACTGACAAGTGCTTTAGCTACTTACATTGGGATCAGAGTATGTGGTGTTATCTCATATTTATTTATTTATAATAATTATTTTCTGAAAGATTTGTATATAAAGATTAACCCTCTTGTTACATGTCTTTATAATTCATCGTGCTCAGCGGTGAAGGAAAACATCGTGAGGAAACCTGCATGTGACAGATTTCATAGAATTTCTGCCACATGTGTATTCCACCAACCCGCATTGGAACAGCGTGGTGGAATATGTTCCAAACCTCCTTAAAGGGAGAGGAGGCCTTTAGCCCAGCAGTGGGAATTTACAGGCTGTTGTTGTAATATTGTTGACTGTTGTTGTAATATAATATGACGACCTCCGTGGTCGAGCGGTGTGTACACCGGTTTTCATGGGTACGCCACTCTGAGGTCCCGGGTTCGATTCCCGGCCGAGTCGATGTAGATTACCATTAGTTTTCTATGTTGTCTTGGGTCTGGGTGTTTGTGGTACCGTCGTTACTTCTGATTTCCATAACACAAGTGCTTCAGCTACTTACATTGGGATCAGAGTAATGTATGTGATGTTGTCTCATATTTATTTATTACTAGCGGACGCCCGTGGCTTCGCCCGCGTAGATAACGGTTCATAATTAGTCCTCTAATATCCCTACTGCTGAGGCACGGTCACATTTGAAGAATTACTGCAACTGGCGCTTGGATCTAATGTGATAAACCTCAAATTCGTGATCACAACACCTCAGCCTGAGGAGGTTCTTAGGGTCGGAGGCCATTATACCCTCTAATGACCAGAGTTAGAACATTTTATAGTACTATCTTTTATAGTTTAGGCATCATACGCAAAAATCAACTTTTTTTGGTAGATTTTTTCCTTTTTTGTCAGAAAAACCCAAAATATCTTACGGAACCCTATTTTTTTTTCAAAATAAAATTTAGCCTATGTTATGCGGGATTAATTTAGCTTTCGAATGGTGAAAGATTTTTTAAAATCGGTCCAGTAGTTTTTGAGCCTATTCATTACAACCAAACAAACAAAGTTTTCCTCTTTATAATATTAGTGTAGATTATTTATTATTTATGTAGTTAAGTGTAATAGTGTTGTATTATAAATCTTTTATTACACTAGAGAATTAACAACATTAAATGCTTAAATATATATATACAAATATGAACTAAAACTAGTTACTGTATAAATCTTGACCGCGTGGAATGGTGGCAAGAATGCTAGCAGCATTTCCCCGTTGAATCGCAATTCCGATCCTCTGGGCAAAAAACGAACCAGCCCTCCTGTCACCAGTGGAGGCAATGAGGCGAGGTGTTATACTTTTGATGAAGCTTTTTGCACCACTACTCCAAGGGCCAAGCGTTTTTATTATTTATTATTATTATATGGCGTGCGCGTACCGGTCGCGCTGCGAGTGCGCGGCGGGCGTGCGCAGCGCGGTGGCGGGCGCGGGCGCGAGCGCGTAGTGCGCCAGCAGCGCGTCCGTGGCCGCGCCCGCCTCGCCCGCGCTCTCCCGCGCCGCCTCCGACGCGCGCCCCAGCTTCACAACTTGCTGCAACTCCTGTAACACACAATGTCATTAGTAAAATGCAGTACCAGGGCCCCTGAGTTCAGGGGGCCCCCAAACTAAACCTTAAGCTTCTGAAGCTAGAAAATGACGACCCTGCGCACAAGATTTCTTATTTGGTACCTATAATTTTAAAGGGAAATTATTAGTTAAAGAGGGATGGTAAAGAGGGGGTGAGGGTTTGATTCTTTTTCTATGCACCTGGGCCCTTCCTCACCTAGCTACGCCATTGGTAAAATGTAAAAGAAATTATGCAAAAAATAGTTTTCTCGTAAGAGATTGTACTAACAATAATACATTGTTTAACCTTTCGTATGTTAAATGACATTAGCCCACCTTGTGTTACCTGTTATACATAGCCGGTATGGTCAACAGACAGCCCAATTTTGAGACAGACTTTTATTGTAACTAGATTTTCTCCGTATTTAGTACGAATCAAGTCAATTCAAGTTATGAATATTATTGTAAATTGAATAATCTTTATTCACTTTCAACCATTTCTATATAAATACTCAATCATAGCTAATATATAAACTTTCAACAAAGTTGACATACCGAAAAAATGTTGACATACCGGCTCCCGGTATGTCAACAGTTGCGGCCAAAATGTGTTTATACCGGGAGCCGGTGTTTCAACAAACAAGAGGATAACAGTGTTGATATTTTTAATGACGGTATTTTAAAGTTTTCTCGTTCTTTGAAATTCGTTCGTTCATATTTTTTTTACATTTAAGATGTTTGTTTTTCTTTCCTATTCTTAAATACACTTTGAATTGTAAAATCTTAAATTCTGATAAT
The DNA here is from genome assembly GCF_905220365.1 of Vanessa cardui. Classification (NCBI taxonomy): domain Eukaryota; kingdom Metazoa; phylum Arthropoda; class Insecta; order Lepidoptera; family Nymphalidae; genus Vanessa; species Vanessa cardui. Next base: position 10,467,494 of record NC_061131.1, read on the forward strand.
TATAAGTTTTTTTTTTTTTTTTCTATGTTCACTCCATGACACTGTGCAAAAGTGGAAACTTTGTTGGCTTATGTAATTATTTTTTATATGTGAAAACTATTATGATGTGTATGTGCTGTTTGTTTCCCAATAAATAAATAAATAGTTTCCACAGCCCATTGTGGAATAACGGTAAGGGAATGACGACGAAGCCAAATCCTTTATATTGAATGATTCATTCAATTTGGCATGAGCATGTGTACAAAGGTATAAATATTATATTATTAAATAAGATGTAAGCTATAAATATTGTTTGGGCTAACTTGGTCTGAAACTTGGGGTTCAGGTAAAACGAGTTTGCTTCGTTTTCGTGCAGGATTATCACCCTGCAACATTGCTTGTGGTACATCGTTTTCTTTACGTTGTTTTAATTTCTGTTTATCCTTGCGGCGCTCTCTCTGAAAAACAAAGTAAATGAAGTTATATTATGTTTTAATTAAAAAAAAGTATAAATATACTTCATTTTTTAAACTCTTTTAAATCTCAATTAAATCCTAAGAAATGAAAGTAGTATTTTTATTTAATTTTACCAATGAAAAAACTAAATAAGTGGTACTATTGAAATTATAAATTATCATTAATTTTTAATATTTAAGTATGCAAGATTATACCTCTTCCTTTTCTGAAAGTAGTTCTCCGTCAAGATGTTGTTGACGAAGTCTTGAAAAATCAGGTGCCATGGGATCCACGATTTCAGTAGATGTATCATAGAATCCAGCAGCTGGCCTTTTCTCAAAAGGTATTTCTGAGTTATAGTCCACACCACGTTTCCTTTTACGCCTAAACAATTGCAAACATAAATTAATTTCATTCAAACTTATCAAAGTAATAATAACCAAATCAAAAAACTATCGTTATATTTTTTTCCCCTATGTTAAAATAATTTAAGAAATTAACACAACAGATATTATTGGGCCTGACCTTATTATGTTTGCTTTGCTATATAATATTGCTATGAAATTTATTGGAATACACCTTATTTTGATTTTGAAACAAATTTGTATATGTGTACATGTTGTTAAAATTGTAATTGATGAGAAAATAATAATAAGGTTATACACTGAAAGAGCAGAAGACACTAAAACAATTTGTTGGAATAACGATACAAAATAAAGTAACCTAATTGGTACAGAAATGCCAGCAGCGCTGAGTTCTCTCCTCTTCTGCAGAGCTGCCAATCGGCGTGCCTCTTCCAATTGTTTTTCACGAGCCTTCCTTTTAGCCTTTTTACCTTGTGTGTTTGCTAAACGAGCTCTTGCTTCTGAGAGCATTTCCAATTCTAAAAAGAAAATTATTTTTTATAATACTAATTTAGACATCTCAAAATATTAAATAATTATAATATTCAATTATTTTAAACCTAGTCACTGTTTTATTGGATCAAAAATTTATTTTCTATTTGAAAAATATACTATGTTTTTATACATTACTTTTTAATAAATATATGGGTCAGTGAAATAAAAATAGTTTTATGGAAGGAAATCCTACCATCTTCATCCATGTCTTTTGGGTCAGGTCTGGCTGGCTTTGTCTCTGGGTTAGGATCAATTTCTCCCGGTTTAAGTTTACGAGGATCATCTCCCATATCTTCACCCTCCTCCTTCTTTTGAGCTTGGTCACTGAAATTTTATTGACCATTGATTTTCAAAGTAATATAACATGATATGAACCAAATATAATATCAGTTCATATAAATGTTGTAGAGCAGGTCTGAAAAATATGAGAATGGGAATTCTTACAGTAAATATTCATATCGCTCTAAGCATTGAGCAGCGGTACGACCAATGATAGGGGCGATAGTTCTCCATTGCGTAGGCATCAACTTGGCGAGGTGTAGCAACTTCTCGTCCTCCTCTCGGGACCATTCTGTCTTCTTAATACTTGGATCCAGCCACTCATACCAACGAGCTTTACATTGTTTGGCAGATTTGCGGTGGAGCAGCGAAGCAATACGAGACCATTGATTTTTCCCATATTTCATAACAGCCGCTTTAAGAATTTCATCCTGGGTAGAATATAGAATGATAATTTTAGTTATAAAAAGTTTTCATTTAAATAAATCGCATTATCTTAATTATTATAAATAACAAACCTCCGTGTTGCGCCAAACGCCACCTTTTATCATAATTCGCGGCATGGTGATGTACGTATATTACAAAATTTTGTGATTAGAAATTTTCTTTATCTTAAGTTTTCGTTTCTGATGCCAAATTTCTAACCCAAAAACATCACAATTACAATATATGATTGTGACATTTCGTATTAAACTTCAATTCTCAATCCTATCAAATGAATTGGGGATAGGAGACGCCATAATCTACAGATAATATTTTTGAAAAAGATAATGACATTAATTTATCGTTTTCGCGTTGAATATAATTTTCAGGAAAATGTAAATAAGAAAATTGTACATAGTCGCTTCTTCTAAGACACAAATTGTAAAATAAATAAACATGCATTACTATAATTCCAATAGATAATATATTACATACTTGCAAAGTTGGTAGCTTTAACTGTCATTTCTAAACAAACGAAGGGAATCGTTCAACGCGTTTCTCGATAAGACACTCCCTTTTCAGATAAATTATTATCAATTTGTGCCAATAAATTAGAAATAATAAAAAAGAGAAGTGAGTTATGGAATCCTCTGAAAGTATAATATGAGAAAATTAATTTATTTCTAAGGTCCTCGAAGTGAAACGCTACCAAATAATCACAGGTAACTTATACTTTGTACTATTTTTATTAATATTAGATTAATAACAATGAAATTATTTTCGCTCAGTAATCACCTCACTACCTATTTGTGTAATTAAATCATTTAGGGATGGTCTAGTAATGTCACAAGATTTACGCCCGGAAATGATTAATTGGATTATTCTGGGTCTATGTAGATGTTAAATCCGACACGGTTCGTATAGCAACCGATTGATTTCCATTTATTGATATTACTATTCGACTTCCAGTTGTACTTTTGAATGAGTATGTCTTACAAACAAGTAATATTTGTTGCAGAATGTCTACTATGTCAAGGTCAGTTCACATCAGCCAGCAAAAGCTGGCTGAAAAGCTCATCATACTCAATGACCGAGGCATCGGTATGTTGACAAGAATTTACAATATCAAGAAAGCTTGCGGAGATGCCAAATCAAAACCAGCCTTTTTATCAGATAAAACACTGGAGTCATCCATCAAACATATTGTAAGGAGGTTTCCTAATATTGATGTGAAAGGCCTTCAAGCAATTACAAATATCAGAAATGATATAATTAAATCACTATCACTGTACTATTACACATTTGTAGATCTTTTAGATTTTAAAGACAATGTATGTGAGCTCTTAAACATTATGGATGCTTGTCAACTGACTCTGGATTTGACATTGAACTTTGAATTAACAAAAAATTATCTTGACCTGGTCACAACATATGTATCTTTAATGATTTTGCTATCTCGAGTGGAAGATAGAAAAGCAGTGCTGGGATTATTCAATGCAGCCCATGAAATGCTTAACAATCAAATTGATTCCAGTTTTCCCCGGCTAGGCCAATTGATTGTTGATTATGATGCTCCTTTAAAAAAATTGTCGGAAGAATTTGTACCTCACCAGAAAGTTTTATCAAGTGCCTTGAACTCATTATGGCATGTGTATCCAGCGAGAAATCTTACTGCAGAACATTGGAGATCAGAGCAGAAATTAAGCTTAGTTAGTAATCCTACTCAGCTTTTAAAGCCATCAGAAACTAACACTATGTCATGTGAATATATTTCATTGGAGTCACTTGAGAGATGGGTCATATTTGGTTTTGCACTCTGTCATCAAATGTTACAGCAGGACCATGCTAACAAGATGTGGGTCAGTGCTTTAGAGTCTGGTTGGGTTGTTGCTCTATTTCGAGATGAAGTAATTTACATACATACTTACATTCAGAGTTATTTTGATGGTATTAAAGGATATGGAAAACGTATTTCTGAAGTAAAGGATTGCTATCACCACTCAGTACAAAAAGCAGGCTATAAACATCGAGAAAGACGAAAGTTTTTAAGAACAGCCTTAAAAGAATTAGGTCTAATTTTAACAGATCAGCCTGGATTGTTGGGGCCTAAAGCATTATTGATATTTATAGGCCTGTGTTATGCAAGAGATGAAGTTTTTTGGCTACTACGCCATAATGACAATCCTCCTCAAAAAGTAAAGGGAAAATCAACAGAAGATTTAGTTGATCGTCAATTACCAGAACTTTTATTTCATATGGAAGAGCTTCGGGCTCTTGTGCGCAAATATAGTCAAGTTATGCAAAGGTATTATGTACAATACTTGTCAGGTTTTGATGCAGTAGCACTTAATCTGATGATTCAAAATCTACAAGTCTGCCCCGAGGATGAAAGTGTTATCCTATCATCTCTTTGTAACACAGCAGCTAATCTGAGTGTTAAACAAGTAGAAAGCAATGAGCTTTTTGATTTTCGTGCATTCCGTTTAGATTGGTTTAGATTACAAGCATATACATCTGTCGCTAAAGCACAACTCAATTTAGTAGATCAAAGAGAACTGTCACAATTCATTGATAAAATGGTATTTCATACAAAAATGGTTGATAATCTTGATGAGATCATGGTGGAGACATCAGACTTATCTTTGTTCTGCTTTTACAGCAAAATATTTGAGAGCCAATTCCACATGTGCTTAGAGTTTCCAGCTCAAAATCGTTATATCATTGCATTCCCCCTTATTTGCAGTCACTTCCAAAACTGTACTCATGAGCTTTGCCCAGAAGAAAGGCACCATATACGTGAAAGGAGTCTTTCTGTTGTTAATATTTTCCTGGAGGAAATGGCGAAAGAAGCAAAAAATATAATAACAACAATTTGTGATGAACAATGCACAATGAGTGACAAGTTGCTCCCAAAACATTGCGCACAGACTATTGCCCATCTTGCAAACAGAAAGAAAAAAGATAAAAATAAGAAAAATCCAAGTGAAGTAATAAAACCGGGAGCTGAAAGCTATCGAAAAACCAGGGAAGAATTGACTACAATGGACAAACTTCATATGGCATTAACAGAACTCTGCTTTGCCATCAATTATTGTTCCACTGTAAATGTTTGGGAATACACTTTTGCCCCTCGTGAATATTTACACCAACATTTGGAGACTAGGTTCTCAAAGGCATTAGTTGGAATGGTCATGTTTAATCAGGACACAAGTGAAATAGCTAAACCATCTGAACTATTAGTCAGTGTTAGAGCATACATGAATGTTCTTCAAACTGTTGAAAATTATGTACACATCGATATTACTCGAGTATTCAACAATTGTCTACTACAACAGACACAAAACATGGATAGCCATGGTGAAAAAACGATCGCATCATTATACACGCAGTGGTACTCTGAGATTTTACTCAGACGAGTTAGCGCAGGCAGTATTTGTTTTTCAATGAACCAAAAAGCTTTTGTAAGCCTCTCAGCAGAAGGTGCTATTCCCTTCAACGCGGAAGAATATTCCGATATTAATGAACTACGAGCATTGGCCGAATTAATTGGACCATATGGTATGAAACTATTGAGTGAGACATTGATGTGGCACATAGCTAGTCAAGTCCAGGAACTTAAAAAGTTAGTTGTGCAAAATAAAGAGGTGTTGCAGATGCTACGAACTAACTTTGACAAACCAGAAATAATGAGAGAACAATTTAAGAGGCTACAACATGTTGACAATGTATTACAAAGGATGACGATAATTGGTGTTATTCTGAGTTTCCGTCAAATAGCCCAAGAATCGTTACTTGACGTTTTGGAACGGCGTATTCCATTCCTGATAAGTTCTATAAAAGATTTCCAACAGCAGTTGCCAAGTGGTGATCCGACTCGAGTCATTTCTGAAATGTGCTCTGCTGCTGGTTTGTCTTGTAAAGTTGATCCCACTCTAGCTTCAGCTCTACGCCAACATAAGGCTGAGTTAGAAGAAGAAGAGCATCTCATTGTTTGTTTGCTTATGGTTTTTGTGGCAGTTTCTCTTCCGAGACTCGCCCGTAGTGAAGGTTCGTTTTACAGACCGTCATTGGAAGGCCACGCAAATAATATACACTGCATGGCTCCTGCTATTAACCATATTTTTGGTGCTCTTTTTACAATTTGTGGTCAGGCCGATATTGAAGATAGAATGAAGGAATTTTTAGCATTGGCCTCCTCGTCGCTTTTGCGTCTTGGACAAGAAACAGAAAAAGAAGCCATCAAAAATCGCGAATCCGTTTACCTACTTCTCGATCTTATAGTTCAAGAGTCACCCTTCCTTACTATGGACTTATTGGAATCATGTTTCCCTTACGTTTTAATTAGGAATGCTTATCACGAAGTATACAAACAGGAGCAAATACTATTGCATTCATAATTAATTTTATTTAAAAGACAGTAGTTTTATGGATTACGTACATGTAGTTTTCTTAATACTGCTATAATTATTCCATAGATTATATTATTGATAAATTATTGAAATCTTTGTTTATGTATCCAAGAAATACAAAGTGATTTATAATTGCATTTTTTTCAACAAAATATTAATCGATATTTAATGAGACTGGTATAGTATTCCTTTTCATTTTTGTGTAAAACTCAACATAAATTGACTTGTTTTTTACTGACATTACATTTACTTATAAATTTATATTGTACCTAAGTATATTGGTTATAATTTTTATACTTTTGCTAAGATAGTTTATATAATAGATAATGGTAGATTAGGCTTAGTTGTACTTTATTTATTCTGTTTTTTAAAGGAGTATATAAATAAAAAAATCTCATCTTTTTCCAGCAGCACTTAGTTTAGCTTTACAACAAGCACTCGATATAATTTCATACTTTAGTACAGAATCACAGGCATAAGTAGACACCGCCCCTAACGCTGTAACTGATTGAAGAAATCTTTTATATAAATCATTTATAAAAATAATTACGAAACCAAACATCTTTTTGCTACAATAAAATCCATTAATATGTTTAGGAGAGAAACATTATGTTAAAAAGGCAATATTTTTAATTTTATACTTTTTAGTAAGAATAAAATTATCCTCAATGGTTATAGATTTTCTGACTTCCATTATAAGTTTACTTTTTTTTTTTCATAAAATAGTGTTAAGTTTAAAATCGTTTGTGTATAATTAAGATTTATTTCGTTTTATATTTCTGTTGTTTAAAAAAATATATCGTAATATTTTGTCCACCGATTTTTTTCAAATAACGTACAATATTATTTTTTAACTACAAATTTGTTTGCCAATCGTTTTATCTTCTAAAAACGGATTTCCCTTCCAAGTAATAACAGCATCATAGTTGCGTGAATAACAGTGACATCATTCGTACTAATATAAGATTACTCTCAAAACACTTACAATAATTAATTGTATTTGAAATTACTAATAAACTAAAGTCATTTATGTTTAAAGTCTTAGTTTATACTTTATTTTATTTTTAGTAATCCTATCGTTTAAGTAACCTAATATTAAATCGATTGATTGTTTTCATGCAACAATGATTGAAGTATGCATATATGTACCTACATAATGTTATGTACAAGTTTTTATTACGAAAGAATAAAAATATCCAAAGTTTAAAGAAGTTTGTATTTTGTAAGATTTGTTAAAAAATATATTCGCCTGCAACGGAAAAACAAACATCGATGTCTTACACTTTTTCATATTTATAATAAAACTAGTTTTCATCGATAGAAACTTTTGCAAACAATAAAAAATATTGCAAGAATAAAATATGCTTATTATTAAGATACACTTTTGTAACTTGTATATAATTATGAATACACACTTGAAATAATGTCTCTTATTTACCTTTAACAATTATTCATTATACTTCTGTTTATATCATTGGGCAAGGACCTCATTTACGCTCAAGGAAAATGTTTTGACATTATTCCATCATGCTACTAATTGGGTTAGTAGTTACTTAAATAAATATGAATCCGAATTACGCACAAGACAAGTGTTCTAGTTACTTTAAGCACTGGGCCATGTGTATCTTCTTAATTTTGGTCTATGAAGAACCTACTTCCTAGAATATGTTTTTCTTTTTTAAATCAAATACATTTAAAACAAATATTTATTTATATCTATGTTATAAAAAAGTAGATCTGCTTGTTTGACTATTTTTATTCAAATGAAATCAAAATAAACTTTATTCAAGTAGGCTTTTACAAAGCACTTTTGTCGTCATTTTACAATTAAGTGATGCTACCACCGGTTCGGAAAGAACATTCTACCGAGAAGAACCGGCAAGAAACTCAGTAGTTACTCTTTTTAACATTTAAAAATACAAAGTCATGTTAATTAAATACTATTATTTAAATTAATATATCCTGCTTGGAAGTCAACAGGTATTAACTCCACGCTTTTTTATCATCTATAAAATCTTGTATCGAATAATATGCTTTTTCTACCAATGTATTTTTTTTACAAACGATTTGAATTTACTAAACGGCAAAGTTAAAAATGTCTGCGTAATTTTATTATAGAAACGGATACCTTGCCCCAAGAAGGATTTATTGACTTTGCAGAGTCGCAAACTTGGCGTTATAAGCTTATCCTTACTCCTAGTGCACATACAATGATTATCACTGATTTTATCAAAGTGATCAATGTTACTGTGAATATACATAAATTGTTGTAAATATATTGCGACGTAACAATGAGTATTCCCACTTTGTTAAAAACATCCCGAAGAGAGTCTCTAGCTCCAAGATTATAAATACCGGATTGGTCTCTTTTGTAAAATAAAGACAGATTCAATATCTGCAGCGTTACCCCAAAGTAATATGCCATATGACATAGTTCAGTTAGTTGTCTAACTTTTCTAACCGCGTATGCTGCGAAGCTGAGTCTTCATGTTAGGGATGATAAATGAGAACTCCACTGAAGTTTGGAATCCAATTCTATTCCTAAAAACACCGTAGTATCAGCTACTTCAAGACGGTCACCGTTTAAAGATATATTATAATTTTGCTTTCTATCATTGGGTAGGGTAAAAACTACACATTTTGTATTTTGAGCATTCAAATCTAAATTATTTACTGTAAACCAATTGTGTATCTATGATAATGCACCGTTCACATCGTCATAGTCAGTTTTTTTCCTGTCAACCTTAAAAATCAGCGAAGTATCGTCAGCAAACAACACTATATCACAAATACCTTTAACATAGAAAGAAAGATCATTTATATATACTAGGAATTGAACCTTGTGGAACTCTCATTTGTAACGTAGATCCAGAAGACTATTCCATTAATGAAAACTTGCTGGATTCTTTGACTTAAATATGAAGCAATGAGATCAAGAGCTTTACCTTTAACATCGTATTATTTTTTATTAAACAAAATAGAATTACTAAAAATATATACTTCAACTTAGATTAATGTGTTCGTACTGAACAGTCTAATGATATCATAATCGACTAATTTCGTAAAGAGTTGGTGGTTTGGTTTCAAAACGATGTAGTAAGTATTCGAATCCAAGACTTGCAGATCGATCGCCAGTGGCGTAGCTATCGTAGGGCCAGGAGGTGCAGTGCACCAGGGCCCCAGAGTTCAGGGGGCCCTTTAAACTAAACCTTTAGTTTCTGTAGCTAGAAAATCACGACCCTGCGCACAATAATTCTTATTTGATGTCTATAATTTTAAAGGATAATTATTAATTAAAGAGGGATGGGAAAGGAGGGTGCGAGGGCCCGATTCTTTGTCTATGCACCGAGGCCCTTTCTTACCTAGCTACGCCACTGTCGATCACACGATATGGTTGGTCACCAAAACGGTATCCTACATTAAAACGATATCGAAAATATAATGATAATAGGTTGGGGAAAAAGTTTCTTCGTATTTTATATGAAAATTCAAAAAGTTTTTTTTATAGTTTATTTACATTTCATTAAAGTATGTAGGTGCCATTTTGTTCCATAACTTTTTGCCATCTTGTTGGTAGTGACATGATCCCATTGCTGTAAAAATTTTGGGGCTTCTGATCGAAAAACTCCGACAAGTGGTTTTGGCAGTCCTCTCGTTATGTTAACCTGACACTGCCTAAGGAATTCTGCAGAGACCGAAACAGATGAAAATCTGAAGGTGCAAGGTCAGGACTATACGGCGGATGCATTAATACCTCCCAGCCAAACTCTCGTAATTTTTGTTGAGTGGCTAAAGATGTGTGAGGTCTAGCGTTGTCATGGTGAAAAACCACACCCCTTCTGTTGATCTATTCTGGCCGCTTTCTCTCAATTTCTTGCTTCAATCTCAATTGTTCGCAATACAGTTCTGAATCGATGGTTCTGCCGGGCGGTAACAGCTCATAATGAATGATGCCCTTCCAATCCCACCATACACACAGCATTACCTTGTTGCGGGTTAATCCGGGTTTTGCCACAGTCTGTGAAGCTTGACCGGCCTTTGACCACAATCTTTTTCGCACGGTCTTGTCGTATGTGATCCACTTTTCATCACCAGTTATCAGCTTCTTCAAAAATGGTTCGGTTTCATTACGTCGTAATAAAGAATCACAAATGAGTACACGGTTCATTAGGTTTCTTTCAGTGAGTTCATGAGGCACCCATATATCGAGCTTTTTTGTGTACCCAGCTTTATTCAAATGAGTCAAAACCGTTTTGTGGTCAATTGCCTGTTCTTCAGCTACATCGTAACTACTAATATGCCGATCTTGCTCCACTTTTTCAAAAATGGCATCAATTTTGTCCGTAACAGGGCGACCAGAGCGAGATGCATCTTTGATATCAAAATTTCCGGCTTGAAAACGCTTAAACCAAACTTGCGCTACTCTCACAGATAGTGCATTAGGTCCATAAACATCACAAATTTTTTTCTCGGCTTGAGTTGCATTTTTACCTTTATTATAGTCAAATTTTAAAATGTATCGAATTTCTTCTTTAGATTCACTTATTTTAACAACAACAAAAACAAATGAAAATCACACAAATTCCTAATTTGAATTTGGAAGTGCCTTCTTTAAAATTAAAACTTTTTAATGATACCAAAACCAGCCAGATACAAATGGTATAGCCAAAGAAATTTTATTACAAGTTCATACATACTATATGCGAAAAAACTTTTTCCCCAACCTAATATGATACAATCCCAAAAATACTTTGAGCCAACTTCCAACCACGTCTTCGTTTCAACTAACGATCGGATATACATACTTGAGAATATATATACTGTTATATCTTATAACGTCACATTGTAGCATTTTCGACCCATTTTTTTTCAATTGATTAAGTAGCAATTAAAACAGTTAAAATAGTAGAAAAAATTAAATATTAAAATAAACACACATGTATTTAAAGTATATTTGAAATAAACTTAACAGTAATTTTTGATAGGACAACCCTTAAATATTTAATAAACTTCATGTGGAAAAAAAACCTTAATCCTGTTGTTTTCTTTAATTGATAGTGTGATTTAAAAGGGTACTAATAATACTTGCACAATGTAGTGCAGAAACACTGATAATTTTAGAGGTTTCTAATGTGATTTCGTAAATAGGAATCCTTTTTGCGCTTACATTGCAAACGCTGGCCGACAAGATGGTTCCGGACACGATAACTGGTGGTGCTGAACCATGCAGCAATATTTTGTAGCACAAGTATAGGAAATATTCCGAAAACATAAAAAAATTGTCATAACAACAACAAGGATTACGTACGTCTTAGGGGTACGGGATTCTAAAACATCATCAACTGTATTTTTTGATTTCCAGGCTAGATATATATAAATTTAATTTTATGTTGTGATACTCCGTAATTGAGATGGTGAAAACGCAACTAAAAATTTTCTTGCCCGTTCTTCTCGGTAGTATCTTCTTTCTGAATAAATATGTGTTGCCCTTATAATTTATTCAATACTTCAATATGAAGAAAAACAGGAATTTTGATTATATCTTAAAGGAGTCTTAAGAAAAACAAAGCGTCTTGTAAAATTTATTGTATTTTTGTTATTTTGAAATCACATGTTGTAACATTCATGTCATTAATTAAAAATATTCACAATGTCATTTAAATATTCTATTGTAGGTAAACTAGCTTATACTTAGAAGACATAATGCCATTGATAACTACACGATGGAAATAGCTTGCCCTCACTCAGGCGATTGGTCGAGTCATTCTACGGCGGGAATCATTCCCTCGCGGTTTACATACAAATATACAATATTTATATTACAAGTAACAAGAGCTTGTGTATTGTTTCGACATTCTCTAATATAATGGCATTCATATGGATTACTTATAAAGATTGACTCTTATCATTAATGTATAGATCGTAAAATACATCATGCTCTTTGGCTTGCACGACGATCATTATTATACTACGAAATATAATGAAATATATATATATAAGAGATCAATTTAACTGAACTATACAACAGAGTTTATGAGTGTTATAGTGTGATATGCTAATTGATACACATCGATAAATCATACACTTAATAAAGTACATTTGAGCCAAATAGCGCAACGAGCGCGGAATAAATTAGACAAATGCAATAATTTATAACATTAGTTTGAGAGTTTTTCAGTCTAGTAACATTTGATCATTTGGCAATACTGTTCGAATTTCACATTATCTCTACAAATTAAAAATAATTATATCGTCATAGGAAGACTAATAAATTTAAGCAGTATTTGAGTAACTCTTATAGGATATTTAAACTTAATTTTGTGCTTAAAAGGAAAATACTTATCAAGTTAATTGTTTATAATTATAAACGAAATACTGTTGGAAATAATTTCAAGTGCACAAAGTATAAACGGAAAGCACACAACTCTATGTAGGACGAAATAACTACGTAAACAAAAATGCTCTTAAAGACATTTTGGAAGAAAGATTAAACAAAATTGGAATATAAACTGGTATAATGGCACCTCAACATTCCGCTTACGTTACAATATACCTTTAAAATAACATGTTATAAAAATTACAATTATGGAGATTCAGTAAAATTATTTAGCAATCTTACGTATTATCTCTATTCTAACATCGGTACGATTACAGTAAGTATTTGCATGATATTTTTACATTGTAGCCTTTATATAGTCGTCATTTATATACAAAAATATACATAAATGTCCGGTCGGAGCGGTTCCTTCGAGCGTCATTGGGTGGAACTTCGCGCCCTACTATATTAATCTCGTATAAAAATAATGGCTAATTTCATAGAACACCTTGCGGTTAGGTTGAGCTCGCGGAACATCGATTGAGCAATTTACGAAAGGGCCTGTCGCACCGCTTCGGCGTCACGTGTTATCGGGCGAAGCGAATACGGGAAACATTCACCCACGTCGCATTACGTCTCCAGCGACGTCCGCAGCGGTCTCGCACCTCCCGACGCACGCACGCGCTCCGAAACTTCAAATGTACAATCGCAGCATACGCGGGAACCCCGGCGGCAGGACAGGCCCGGTCGCTCGAGCGGCGCGGGCACCTACGGGTCGAGCTCATCCGCGGGCGGGTGGTACGTGACGGCCAGCGTGTCGGGCGAGTGCAGCGTGATGGTGGTCTGCGAGGCGACGGTGACGGTCCGGTCGGGGCCGGGCGGCGGCCGGCACACGTAGCCCAGCAGCAGCGGCACGCCCAGCGGCACGCCCGGCGCCAGCGTCACCAGCTCCAGCTGCGCGCCCGTCGCCGCGCAAGCCTCGTACTGTCAGACTTTCTGCGCGGGCCGCATCTCGTACGACTGCGGGTACGCGTTGGCGTACGGCTCGGCGCGCCGCCCGCTCGGGCCGGCCGGGGCGGAGGCTGCGCGAGAAACGTTAGCTTAGAGAGAGTGCACACGGATACGTACGCTCGGGTGCGCTCGGGCCCGGCGCGGGCGCTGGCACCCACCGGGGTCCCTCGGCGCGTAGGCGAGCGGCGGCGCGTAGCCCTTGTGCGCGCGCGCGCGGCGGTGTCCGGGCCGCGGCGGCCGCGCCTCCCGCGCACCGCGCCGCGCCTCGCCCGCCGCGCCGCGCATGCGCCGCAACGTGTTCATCGGCCGCCGCAGCGTCTCCGACAGCCGTCTGCGGTAACGTGTTCGCGTGTAAGTCTCTCTAACATTTTATTAGTAGACCTCGTATCGAGCATCTTTTGAGCATTACGTAAATTCTATACTGTATTTCATTTTATTGTACTATATATGATGGTTACGACATGGGACTCACCTCGCCGGCGGTCTCTTCGGATTGGAGGAGGGCGTGTGAACGGCGCAACATTTGACGAAAGCACCCATGCAGACGATTAGAGCGACTCCGCCGAGAAGTACGGCCCACCACTGTTCGGTGACCCAGGCTTGTACCGTTTGTAGAGTGGCTCGATTGAGAAGAAGATTCTTGAGCCTAACTAGAGGGCCCTCGGCGTCCACGGCACGGCATTTGAGAAATACGTCACAGTATCCCTGAAAAACGAAGAGATTTGCAGCTACTTTTTCTAAATATTATATTTTTAATGGAATTTTGTAATTCTATGATAATTATATTGTACTATAACATTAAGATAGGGACTTCATAACAAGTGACACTAGACTGTAATTAGTACTTTTTATAAGTGACCGAAAGAGTTCCTCAAGTTTAAGTTACCTGGAAGTTATCGCACGGCGACCCGGGCCTGAGACTGATTCCGCCGGGCGGCAGGCCCACGGACTGCGCAAACTCCGCTGTACTTCGACACGAATCCGGATCGTTTCCGGTTTGACACGCCAGCTGACAAAGTGCTCTTCGATCCACAACCGCTGTCACTCCGTCGCCGATCTTCGTTGGCGAGGACGACAGGAAGCATTCCTTCATGTTCCACGCAAGGCATATCGAGCCACTGCACTCGCCATTGATACACAGCTGTGTGCCTGGAACATTCAACAATCGTTATATCTTTTACACTTGCACTGTATTATACGCAAATTCTACTTATAAAATCTTACTTAAATAAATATGAGACAACATCACATACATTACTCTGATCCCAATGTAAGTAGCTAAAGCATTTGTGTTATGGAAAATTAGAAGTAACGAAGGTACCACAAACACCCAGACTCTAGACAACATAGAAAACTTATGGTAATCTACATCGACTCGGCCGGGAATCGAACCCGAGACCTCAGAGTGGAGTTCCCATGAAAACCAGTGTACACACCACTCGACCACGGGCGTCACATTCTACTCATTGAACGGATGGAACTTTTAATTTATGACTTTTGACGCGTGTTATGAGGGGTTGAGCTGAAATGGCCCCGTGGTTAGAACGCGTGCATCTTAACCGATGATTGCGGGTTCAAACCCAGGCAAGCACCACTATATATGTGTGCTTAATTGTGTTTATAATTCATCTCGTGCTCGGCGGTGAAGGAAAACATCGCGAGGAAACCTGCATGTGTATAATTTCATCGAAATTCTTCCACATGTGCATTCCACCAATTGGAACAGCGTCGTGGAATACGTTCCAAACCCTCTCCTTAATGGAAGAGGAGAAATCTCAGCAGTGGGGTATTTACAGGCTGTTACTTTATGAGGGGTCATCTCAGCAGTGGGGAATTTACAGGCTGTTACTTTGGGGTCGTGAGGCAGGTTACCGTTGTTGCACTTGGTGTGGTTGGCCATGGCGCGCGGCTCGGGGCACTCGGCCGAGCGGCCGGAGCAGAACGACGCGTGACTGCACTCGGTCGCCTCGCGGCACGTCTGGTTGTAGGCGGCAGACACGAACTGGCACGTCTGCGATTGGCAGCACGGGCCCTGCGACGGACTGGAAGACACCGACACGATTAGTGGGTACGGGTACCAGCGGTCGTATTCAAAATCAAAACGGGCCCTGCGACGGACTGCAGGACACCGACGCGTTTAGTGAGTACGGGTACCAGCGGTCGCATTCAAAATCAAAATCAAAACGGGCCCTGCGACGGACTGCAGGACACCGACGCGATTAGTGAGTACGGGTACCAGCGGTCGCATTCAAAATCAAAATAAACTTTATTCAAGTAGGCTTTTATAAGCACTTTTAAATCGTCATTTTACAATTAAGTGAAGCTACCACCGGTTCGGAAAGTAGATTCTACCGAGGAGAACCGGCAAGAAACTCAGTAGTTACTCTTTTTTAACATTTAAAAAATACAACGTCATGTTAATTAAATACAATTATTTCAATTAATGTATCCTGCTTGGAAGTCAACAGGTATTAACTCCACGCTTTTTTATCATCTACAAAATCTTGTATCGAATAGTATGCTTTTTCTACCAATGTATTTTTAACAAACGATTTGAATTTACTAAACGGCAAAGTTAAAAATTTCTGCGGAATTTTATTATAGAAACGGATACCTTGCCCCAAGAAGGATCTATTGACTTTGCGGAGTCGGAAACTTGGCGTTTCCGACTCCGCAAAGTCAATAGATCGCGCGCTGCAGCTCGCTATCGAACGCAATAGCTTACCTGCACTGTGTGTTTGCTCGCCTCTTGCAACCCTTCGCCGAATTGTTCCTCTCGATATCGCTGTTACTGAGCTGACGGGGATAGCAGCATCGATCGTTGCACTCGTTATCGTTGTACCCTGAAAATATTCCCAATCTTAATGTTGTCTTAAATTTTCGCGATTATTACACATTTAAATAAAACTAGTTATTACGGATTTTAATCGCGTATATTAATTATTTTGGACATCCCGACGTTTCGAGGTTCTTCAAATATAGACAAATGTCACCTTAGTCTACCCGTGACCACGAACGCTGTAAAGTGCTCGAAACGTCGGGATGTCCAAAATAATTAATATATGCGATTAAAATCCGTAATAACTAGTTTTATTTAAATATTCCCAATCTTGTATTGAAATATCGACAGGCGAAGGCAACAGATACAGTGTCGATAGTGATTATACTAGATGTAGAAACCAGTACCACTCGGAACTAGTTAGAGATCTGTTCACAAACGAAGACGCGTGCCTCCAATAAAATGATCGGTGCGCATAAACAAATAATTACATTTATATACTATGTCATAATTGTTTGTCTATTTTTACTGTTATGTCTAACGCTTACTAAGAAACTATTACCATGACCGTCACTCATAGTAATCTACAATGATAATAATTAATTAAGCGTGTAATGGCGCGCTCGTGACTGAATAGATATGTAATGACACAAAAAAGTTTGTACTAAAATGTTGCATATATTGTATAGGAGTGATCCGTAGTTTTTTTTTTATGGTATAGGTTGGCGGACGAGCATATGGGCCACCTGATGGTAAGTGGTCACCATCACCCATAGACAATGACGCTGTGAGAAATATTAACTATTCCTTACATCGTCACTGCGCCACTAACCTTCGGAACTAAGATGTTATGTCCCTTGTGCCTGTAGTTACACTGGCTCACTCACCCTTCAAACCGGAACACAACAATACTGACTACTGTTATTTGGCGGTAGAATAACTGATGAGTGGGTGGTACCTACCCAGACGGGCTCGCACAAAGCCCTACCACCAAGTAAAGTGCTCACCGCAGTCGCATTCCTCGCCGACTTCGACGATCTTGTTCCCGCAGAAGGCGCCCGCGTTCTCCTTGAGGCAGTCCCGCTTGCGGCCGTCGCGCACCGCGTCCAGAACTGCGCTGATGTTCCCGACGGAGCACGCAGAGAAACGGCTGTTGTTCGGCCGGTCGCCGGATGTGGCCGACGCGAACATTATGTAGTTCCCCTGTTGCCCGCCCGGACGACAATCCGATGGATAGTCGTGCTGTTACGAATTAAAGTAAACCTTAGACCTTCACTTTAAGAGCAAATTGCGAAGAGTTAAAATTATTATCTGTTCTCAAGTTACATTACACTCCACTAGTTTTCTGACATCAAATATTTAGTTTAATGACATAGTAAAGTTAAGGAATAGTCACATACATACGAATACATAATAATTACATAAGAAAATCCATAAGGATCCAAAGAAATGTCATGAAACTAAAGTAAAATTAAACGGTTGGATATAAGAGGAAGCCTGAAAGTAGCGTAAATAAAAAATTAAGAGAGAAAGATAGAGAGATGGATGTGAACGATCAGGTGACGAATAACAGAGTAGAAATTAGACTTGTATTTCTTTCCCCAACATCCTAATTAATCCTACAACTTAAGTCAATTTACAAATAAAGATACAAGAGTGTCCACTAACCGGCGATCCGAAGTTGTGTCCGATCTCGTGCGCGAGCGTGAGCTGGCTGACCTTGGGCGGCACGCGGCTGTTGTAGTTGACGAAGGTGATGATGCCGGTGTTCAGCGAGCGCTTGGTGCTCTGGTACATGCCGCCCGTCGTCTCCGTGTACGTCTTGTACTTCTCGCAGATGCCGCCCGACGCGCCGCTCGCACTCGCCACCCACGCCAGCCCTGGACACCGGTTACTCATTACGGTCCCACAATCCATCGCTTACCCTTATTCGTTTAATTTGGTCGGGTTGCCGCTTTGTAAAAACTGTATGGAAAACTTTTGGAAGAATTTTTCGGTCAGTCGTATGCCTTACGCCAAAGCTTCCTAAGAGTGCTTTAGTTGTTCCCAGCACCATAGCCATGAAGATTTGTATACATACGGTTGTTTCATAGGGCAATTCATTTTCTTTTACGAACCAGTGGTACTGTTTCAATTGACCGTCAATAAGAAAGTGTAATACTTCTATATTGAATAAAACAGTTTGAGTTTGACAACATTTAGTTTCCTTCAACATATGACTTTGCCTAGCCCGATAAGTAGCTTACGTAGCTAGATTATACATAGATTCAAGGTCAAAGTTTTTTCGACTTAAATATTGTTTCGACATCCACATACACATGGATAATTAAAGCCCTCGAGTGAATTACACTTAAAAAATAATTTCTTTTATATTAAAACGCACTGGGTTTTGTTTTGACGATTCCGTTGATCATTTCAGCCATTCTACACTTTATACTCGATCGTATAATCAACAATTCACGCCGAGAGAACAACGCAAGTTGATCGATATTGTCTTAACTGATAGATCACCGTTCCATCTCTAATGACAATCGAATACTAATTGGCTTATCCCGGTATCAATTGTTTACACGAGGATAACGTTGTCGTGGCCCAATTATATTATACAATGTGTTGTAAGCCCATTGTGAAGAAAAGACGGTTCGTACTTTAGTCAGCTATTCAACCATAACGGCCTGTTAACACATTGCTAATCTTAATGTCGTGTATCTTTCGATATTAACTGTACATATAATAAAACTGAAGTGTCTGTTTGTAATATTAAAATAACCGCTTTTTACTAAATGCATATATATTTACACGGTAGGTACATAAACCAAAATAGTTTTTTTTTTAATTTTTGTCTGTCTGTTTGTTCTTATTTATTTCAGGCGCGACTCGAAGATCGATTTTGACGGGACAATCACTGGCTAAATAAACTGGCTAATAAAGCTGATGTTGTAAATAATAACTTAGGTTACAACAATAACTTTTTTGTTAAATTAGAATACTCACGAAGACTCGGACACCATTACGGACTAGAATGATATTATATCAATTATGATATATTCTGATTTTTATTATGACATAAAAAATCAAAAATATATATCTAAACGTCCATACAGCATTAACAAAGCCTAAACACAATCCAATCAATTGCGTATATTTAATTGTACTAAGTTTACAGATTGTATAAGTTGATTTTGTTTGAATCCGGAGGAACTAAACAACATCAACGTACCTGGTTGTACTAATTAACAACAATATATCACACTGAGTATAATGTACAAGTATACTATCTATTTGTTCACTCTCGTAATCGGATGGAAAGGCAAATTTGTAACGCACGGGATCGTACAGGCCGAGAACTAACGGTCTTATGATTGATATCTCAGGCTGTAACCACTACTAATGAATCAACTTAGAGTTTCACCACCTTCTTAATGAAAATAATCCTTTCAAACTAGCCAAAGTCACATAATAATAAGCATAGAATTTATAATAAATAAATAAATATGAGACAACATCACATACATTACTCTGATCCCAATGTAAATAGCTGAAGCACTTGTGTTATGAAAATCAGAAGTAACGACGGTACCACAGACACATAGAAAACTAATGGTAATCTACATCGACACGGCCGGGAATCGAACCCGGGACCTCAGAGTGGCGTATCCATGAAAACCGGTGTACACACCGCTCAACCATGGATGTCGTCAATAAATAATAATAGATTTTAATAAATGGTAATCACAAAAACTGAAATGACAATGTTTTTATTCGAAATTTATTAAAAAAATAACCATAATAGTAATTTAAATAAAACTAGTTATAACGGATTTTATTCGCGTATATTAATTATTTTGGACATCCCGACGTTTCGAGCACTTTTCTAACACCTGGGATCCACTTATTAAAAATTTAAAATCCGAAATCCAACAGACTGCAAGGCCTAAAGATACAGTCAGTGCCTTCTGCGTGCAACCGGAACGTTACTCAAGATACCAATTGAGAAATCATTGGCGGTAGTTGAAAATATTATTTTCTTCTGTTCTTCAAATAGACAATTGCCACCTTAGTCTACCCGTGACCACGAACGCTGTAAAGTGCACGAAACGTCGGGATGTCCAAAATAATTAATATACGCGATTAAAATCCGTTATAACTAGTTTTATTTAAATGTGTAATAATCGCGAAAATTTAAGACAACATTGTATAATAGCAATTTTAGAGAATTGTTTGTCTATTAATTAAGACGTACCCAGCGTGCCTCCGGTGAAGTCCCTGTACGTGAACACATAGGCCAGACAGAAGTCCTCGTGGTTGCCGAGCGAGTGCAGGTTCAAGAAGTTGGACACGTCGATGTTCTCCAAGCAGAACTGGTTCGTCTCGCTCGCGAACGGGTGCGTGTTGCACGATGAATCGTCATCGATCTAAGAATTACAGATAACAAAATGGATGTCACTGTAAACCAGTTCTGGAGCAAAACTCCAACAATAGCTGAAGGACATTCCTTTTCGGGGACATTGCACCATTAAAGATAGATAATCATTAATTCGTGTTATTTTTTTTTAATATTAGTATTTTTTCCTTTTCTCTTTATTGTTGTTGGTATATTTTTATTTAATAATTGCATGTTACATTTGTTTTTCCTGTTAAATTTTGTTACTACTTTTTTTTATCTTTTGTATTTCTTTAATTTGTAAATGCGTGTGTTCCCGAATAAACCTTATTCTATTCTATTCTAAAATTTTAAATGAATATAACACATCATTACATAGTATAAAACAAAATCGCTCACCGCTGGCTGTCCTTATGTATGATTAGATCTTTCAAATTACGTAATGGATTTTGATGTTATTTTTTTTTAATAAATAGATTGCTTCAAAAAGAAGGACGTATATTACATGCACAGCATAGTAGAGAAACACTTCAGTTTTAGAATATAATGTAACTCGTTTAAAAATATAGTTACAATAAGAAAGAAATTTATATAATAACAAAACCCTGTTTAGCTTTTTTCGTCTCCTTTATATAACTTCAACATTTATAAAAATTTCAGACGTCCCACGACATGTCATAAACATATAATGATATTTAAAATCTCGTTATAATTTTTTGTCTTGTTTATGTAACTATGTTTTTAGATATATACGACTTTGAAACGAGAGATGAAGATTATTATCAATTCCAGTCACATCGAAGTGTAAATAAATACAAGGTAATGTGATCACAACGTAAAGCTTTATCTAACAAATAAACAAGATATATCTGTGATCGAACTAGACGAATTACAGATAACAAAGTATTATAAAAGTATATGTTATTGTAAAGTTGTTACTTTTTCGGAAACTCATATTTGGTACATAATAACTACATAGATAATGAAAATAAGAAGAAAACACTAAATCAAAACGCATAAAGCTTATTTCAGGAGAAGAAGCGTGTTTCATTGAGGGTTTATGTTTATAATACGAATAAATAAATAGTTACGACTCGCAGTTCCACCCACTTAAAATTTAGAAGCAGTGGCGGATTTACCAATAGGCTAAATAAGCTGGAGCCTAGGGCGGCAGATTAAGAGCGGAAAATTTAGCCCAAATTTGTTATTATCTTATAGAAATAAAAAAATCATATCATATCACCTATTTTATAATCATACTAAGAACGGGAAAAAGCCGATGTAATGAGTACGATACACACAAATTCAGAATAAATGAAATTAATATGATTGTGAACTAAATATTCCCATTGAATTTCAAAAGTCAACAAGAAGTGTCAATGGTGAATTACATGTTTTTCTATTACATAAAATATAAATTTTATTAGGCGTCATTTAGCAATATGAATATATCATAAAGGAAGAAGTAGATCACACATATAGCAGTGTTAATAAAGGTCAGGGCGCACTAAACGGGAGCTATTTACATTCCACCAGACAGAGGCATACCTTTATCCTTTGAACCTCAAACTGTATATTGCGGTGTTCCTTGCGCCCGTCAAACTTCGTATCCCTGTATATGTAGTTGACTGCGGTCACGTGATGCGATATCAGCGACAGGATCTCCTCTCTCGTCTTCATGTCGACCTCGCTCTTCTTGTTCGGATCACGGTGCTGCAACACATATAACAATACGACCATGTATCAAAGAAAATTGCAAAAATTTAATTTATATAGAGTCGCCATGTATA
Source organism: Vanessa cardui (assembly GCF_905220365.1). Lineage (NCBI taxonomy): Eukaryota > Metazoa > Arthropoda > Insecta > Lepidoptera > Nymphalidae > Vanessa > Vanessa cardui. Next base: position 10,490,219 of record NC_061131.1, read on the forward strand.
ATTATAGCTTTTACTATAGTAAAAAGTATTACATTATAATTTATACGTAAACTAGTACGTTGATCTAGTTTATTACAATTACAAGATGACAAAAGACCAATAAACAAAATTTTGACTTCTAATTGGCACGATGTTATAAAGAACTAAGAAAAGTGTATTTAGGACAAAGCACAGTTGAAAATGATCAATAAATAAAGCTAAACTAAATTTACCCTAAACAAACAACAACAACAGCCTGTAAATTCCCACTGCTGGGCTAAAGGCCTCCTTTGGAACTTATTCCCTATTTAAACCCTGTTCAAATTTATCCTATTTAACTTAAAAAGACCTAACCACAAGAATAATGAAAAGAATAACAAAAAAAAAGCTGTATCAGATTCCAAGTTACGTTCCAGAATTCAACAGTGATTTTAATTATTAGTAGAGAACTTGAATCTATAATATTCAATATGGTTTTGCAAAGAACATCATTATGTACGTCGACGATACTGTTATGGAAACTTTGGATGAAGAATTAAAGTAGATAAGAGGTATAGTGCTTTATAATAGGTAAAGACATATGAGTTAAGAACTATGGGTAGTGTACAGTATAGCAGAGCTATTAAAAAATTGCGTAGCAATACATAAATCTGAGGTTTATTTATCTATAATCAAAATCAAAATAAACTTTATTCAAGTAGGCCTTTACAAGCACCTTTGAATCGTCATTTTACAATTAAATGAAGTTGCCACCGGTTCGGAAAGTAGATGCTACCGAGAAGAACCGGCAAGAAACTCAGTAGTACTCTTTTTCAACATTTAAAAATACAAAGTCAAGTTAGTTAAATACAATTATTTAAATTAATATATTCTGCTTGGAAGTCAACAGGTATTGATTCCACGCTTTTTTATCATCTATAAAATCTTGTATCGAATAATATGCCTTTTTTAATAATGTATTTTTTTATAAATGATTTGAATCTACGGAACGCCAAAGTTAAAAATGTCTGCGGAATTTTATAATAGAAACGGATACTTTGCCCCAAGAAGTATTTTTTGACTTTGCGGAGTCGGTAACTTGGCGTTATAAGCTTATCCTTACTCCTAGTGCACATACAATGATTATCACTGATTTTATCAAAGTGATCAATGTTACTGTGAATATACATAATATTGTTGTATATATACTGTGACGCAACAGTAAGTATTCCTACTTTGTTAAAAACATTCCGAAGAGAGTCTCTAGCTCCAAGATTATAATAATCCGACTTCGATTGAAACAGACTCCAGTGCGATTAATTATAGGCAGTTGTATTATGGATCTACGACTGATACTGCTCTGTATATAAGTAAGTAAATACAATAGTAGTTTCGTTTAAATATTAGGTTGGGGAAAAAGTCTTTTCGCATATAGTATGTATGAACTTGTAATAAAATCTCTTTGGCTATACCATTTGTATCTGGCTGATTTTGGTATCATTAAAAAGTTTTAATTTTAAAGAAGGCACTTCCAAATTCAAATTAGGAATTTGTGTGACTTTCATTTGTTTTTGTTGTTGTTAAAATGATTGAATCTAAAGAAGAAATTCGATACATTTTAAAATTTTACTATAAAAAAGGTAAAAATGCAACTTAAGCCGCGAAAAAAATTTGTGATGTTTATGGACCTAATGCAGTATCTGTGAGAGTAGCGCAAGTTTGGTTTAAGCGTTTTCAAGCCGGAAATTTTGATATCAAAGATGCATCTCGCTCTGGTCGCCCTGTTACGGACAAAATTGATGCCATTTTTGAAAAAGTGGAGCAAGATCGGCATATTAGTAGTTACGATGTAGCTGAAGAACTGGCAATTGACCACAAAACTGTTTTGACTCATTTGAATAAAGCTGGGTACACAAAAAAGCTCGATATATGCGTGCCTCATGAACTCACTGAAACAAACCTAATGAACCGTGTACTCATTTGTGATTCTTTATTACGACGTAATGAAACCGAACCATTTTTGAAGAAGCTGATAACTAGTGATGAAAAGTGGATCACATACGACAAGAACGTGCGAAAAAGATCGTGGTCAAAGGCCGGTCAAGCTTCACAGACTGTGGCAAAACCCGGATTAACTCGCAACAATGCTGTGTGTATGGTGGGATTGGAAGGGCATCATTCATTATGAGCTGTTACCGCCCGGCAGGACCATCGATTCAGAACTGTATTGCGAACAATTGATGAGATTGTGAAGCAAGAAATTGAGAGAAAGCGGCCAGAATTGATCAACAGAAGGGGTGTGGTTTTTCACCATGACAACGCTAGACCTCACACATCTTTAGCCACTCAACAAAAATTACGAGAGTTTGGCTGGGAGGTATTAATGCATCCGCCGTATAGTCCTGACCTTGCACCTTCAGATTTTCATCTGTTTCGGTCTCTGCAGAATTCCTTAGGCTGTGTCAGGTTAACATCACGAGAGGACTGCCAAAACCACTTGTCGCAGTTTTTCGATTAGAAGCCCCAAAATTTTTACAGCAATGGGATCATGTCACTACCAACAAGATGGCAAAAAGTTATAGAACAAAATGGCACCTACATACTTTAGTCAAATGTAAATAAACTATAAAAAAAACTTTTTGAATTTTCATATAAAATACGAAGAAACTTTTTCCCCAACCTATTAATCTATTTTATTCATTTTAAACCCAACGCTTAATTATAAATAACGCACATAAATCAGTAATAATGTTTTTAGCTTTAATTGTCGATGCGCTGTCAATTAGTTAATCAGTAATCACGGGCACAGCGTATTGATTATGCCTGTAAATACTAGCTATAATACTAAGCACAGATACATAAAATTAGGTTACCAAATAAATATTATAAGTAGTTGTTATAGCTGTCTGTCTAACACTCAGATTGGAGACCTTCGAAATTGGTAGTTAAATTTTAATAATTAATCAATAAGCAAGTATAATACTTTTAGGTTGAATAAGACTTTGAAGTAGTATCTAATCTTTATTAATATTATAAATGTGAAAGTAACTGTAGCCTATAGTAACTTGTCTGCCTGTCCGTCGCTCTTTCACGACCAAACCGCTGAGCCGAATTTGATGAAATTTGTTGTGAAGCAAACATGAACTCCAAGAAAGGACATAGGCTACTTTTTCACCTAACACATGACAACCTACATTCTAATACGCGAGCGAAGCTGCGGCCGACTATATTAATCAAAAGGTTTTAAATAGATAGATAATATTCTATCAACTAAACACCGAATATAACGTAATCGTGTTAGCGACAAATTTCAGATTGAATTGTATGTAATTTTGTGTACCGGTCCATTTTTCGTACCGTTAGACCGTTATTCAATGAACTCGGCTCCAAGTTAGCTGTAATAAGTATCTGCGAGTTAGCCACTTACATCCGGGAAGCCCTCTCTGACGTGTCGCCATATCAGCGGGTCGGTCTGTATGTACAAGGAGCACATGTTGCGTATCTTCTCGTCGGGGGCCGCACGCCGAGCACGCGTGTGCTCACCGGAATTAGCAGCTCGCGAGTATTTGTTGTGATGGAGGAAATCCCAGTGCCTAAAATTAATCAAAATATAACAGCATTACCTTAGACCGAAATATATTGATCTACGAATATTACTGTAAGAGTTGCTTGACACTGACAACTTTATTTTTACCGTGGAACCTGAAAGCAATAAGCGCAAAAACCTCGTCTCTCCATATGCGACATCAAAGCGAATAAATTCGCAGAGTCGGCGGATAGTTTTTTCTATGTAGTTCGTTACACATACCTCGACGAATCGTCCCTGAGGCTGTTTGGATGAGGAGGATTTGGTGCGGACGAGTGATGAGTGTGTGTAGGGGTGGCAGAGACTGGAGGTTCGTCGTCTACTCCGGAGTTTTGTATGCGCTCCATCCATTGTACCACCTCGTCTGTCACGCCGCAGCCGCCGACATGACCTGACGAACAGAATATAGTCATTACACCTTTATACAATCTAAAAGTATACGAATCAGATATGTTAGTATAAGTTACATTAATCATGACAATTGATATAGTATTCGAGGTTCAGTTATCGAAGCGATTTATTTTCAAAATGTTGCCATTCTGCATGTGCCAACTTTATCTGAAGGTACTTTGTTAAACTATTATTCCGTCTAGACGGCATGAGCTCAGACACATACAGTATCCCAGCAGATCTATACTTTTAAAATCGTTTGTCCTGGCTGTTTATTATCAGCGCACAGCCAAAACTACTGAGTGTGTAAAGCTGAAGTTTGAAACATGGATTTAATTTATAATGTAAGCGACTTACACAAACGATTATAACAAATGTCTTAAAAATACTAAGGAAGGGGTGGGAGGAGCTTAGATATAGCAATGGATTATTTTTTTATTCAATTTATTGCCCATGCCAGCCGTCTTTCGTCCCGTCCGAAAAAAAACGTGCAAGGTGGTTTCCTTTATATTTTTCCGATAAAATAAACTGGCATGAATTATATAGTGAGAGTGTATGATCGAAAAAACATGGAATTAATACCTGTTGTCTTCCAGGCAGGATACATTACATACATATATAATTGTATTTAACTAATATAACAGTATTTTTTAAATGTTGTAAAAGAGTAACTACTGAGTTTCTTGCCGGTTCTTCTCGGTAGAATCTACTTTCCGAACCGGTGATACCTTCAGTTAATTGTTAAATGACGATTCAAAAGTGCTTGTAAAAGCTTACTTGAATAAAGTTTATATTGGTTTTGATTTTTGTAGTTACTCTTTTTGATCAATCATGATACGCCTAATCATATATATAATGAATATGACATATACCTATCTATTTATTAGTAACTCTTCCTCAATAAACGGGTGTTATCATTGTTAAGATTCGTTCGGTAATTAAAATTATACGGTATATTACTAATATGAATTTAATTATTATATATTTAAATTCACATTACTAATATACCGTATAATTTTAATTACTGAACGAATCTTAACAATGATAACCAGTTTATTGAGGAAGAGTATACTTCGTTTGAAACGAAGATAGCACGTAAAATGACTAATAAAATAATAAATAAAAGGAAAACTTTTGTTTTGACGTCCTCATTCGTATATGATATGAAATATATGCGAACTCGGATTCCCGTAATAAAATCAATACATTCGTATTTCGAGGCAATCGATCTGGCAGGTTGTAATATCTCGAGTAATGCAAGGGAATGTTTTAAATTATTCATGACAAAATCCAAGTTTGCGGTTCGAGTTAGCGCGACGTGAAAATAAAATAAAAACGAAGCGTCCGCCAGCCGTCGCGACGGTATCGCCCATGGGCTATGAATGGAGACGCATTTGAATCATTTTCTTATACAAGCACATTGGAGTTTCATAAACTTTTCATTGTTTCGATTTCAATTTTGTACGATGCGAATGTAACAATGCATTGTTTTAATAGCCCTCTTTTATGAAACAAATTACAACAGCTAGTACTACATACATGAAATATATACATATTGAAACAAATATATTAACTTGGTGGTAGAGCTTTGATCTAATCCATCTGTAAATACTTGCTCACCAAACGGCAATACTTAGTATTACAATACTAGTGTTCCGGTTGAAAACGTGAGTAAGTCAGTGTGATATGTTAGGTGTGTATAAATAGCGTATTGACGATATTAGGGTTGATAAATATTTTGTACAACCAAAGTCTATGAGTATTTATGACCAGTTAGTATCATATGGCGGAGGTCCCAAACTAATTAACTTAAAAAAAAGTATAATGTTCCCATCAAGTGCTTACGAAGCAAATTATAAAGATAGAACGGTATATTTATAGTCTAGTTTCCTGTTGTGATTAACGAGTCATCTAATAAGGAACACTTCGTTTGAACGCAGCCGGAAGTCTAGCTCGAATGAACTCGACATAAATCAACTTATCGATAATGTGTGTCTTTACTTAGATTACTTGTTCCAGCGCTTGAAGTGAGGAATACGTTGTATTATTTTGATTTATACTCAGTTAAGATTTGTATTTTGCTAAGATTACCCAGCGGTGCTCATAAATTCACTTTGTCTTTTCGATGTTATTACCCAATATTTAAATAACAGAACCTACCAAATTAACCTACTCGGATAATATAATTGATCGAAAACTAAATAAGAAAACATATAAATATAATATATGTAGTTCTAACTGATTATCTAACAAACAAATATGAGCGAGAAACCATACAAAAACGATGATATATATATTATATTGAAGAAGTATTACTCAAAGTTTACTTTATATAATTAGATTATAATACATTAATTTGATGAAACCCACAAAGACGTCTATCATACGATACGTAATCTAAAGCCATACTGAATTATTGAATTCAATTCATTAAAACTGCTACTTATCCGAGCAAAAGCACTCGGGCACACTAAGGTTTTGTTGTGAGAGATAGCAAACGCGTTATTACATTAAAAGCGTGCAGAGGTCAAATTGAATGAAAGCTATGTAGGAGGAAGATAGATAAATAATCTCGGATGTTGTAAAGCCGTGTACGAGTTAATAGGTTATGGCAATTATATGCCCCAATTAGGCTCGCACGAAACGGATACCCGAATTATAAATAATGATTCAAGAATTACAAATATGAATGTATTAATTATTACACAAAGAATAATTTTATTTTTAAAACTTTTGTCTTAATGTGCTTGCATTGTTAATTGAAAGTATTGTGAACATTAAATAATATCGAAGTGTTGTTGTTCTCGTCAGTTATTATGTATAAACGATACAATTTTTTGTCGAGATGGCCCAGTGGTTAGAACGCGTGCATCTTAACCGATGATTACGGGTTCAAATCCAGGCAAGCACCGCTGATTTATGTGGTTAATTTGTCTTTATAATTCATCTCGTGCTCAGCGGTGAAGGAAAACGTCGTGAGGAAACCTGCATGTGACAAATTTCATAGAAATTCTGCCACATATGTATTCCACCAACCCGCATTGGAACAGCGTGGTGGAATATGTTCCAAACCCTCTCCTCAAAGGGAGAGGAGACCTTTAGCCCAGCAGTGAGAATTTACAGGCTGTTGTTTGTTTTGTTTTGATACAAATTTACTTGTAAAGATTTGTTAAAATCTAGAAAACTTCTTGTTAATTTAACTCATTTATCAAACATCGCGATTACTACTTAATAGATGTAATCGCGATGTTTGATAAATGAGTTAAATTAATAGATGGGTTCTGTGATCGCGCAATGCGAAAAATATTTAAGAGAACGTACGAGCACAAACAAAAGCAAACGCCTATGGCCATGGCCGATGTAAATGAGGGAAGTTGAACAGAGTTCCGTCGAGGCCCGTTCGCAAATACTAAACATGTGCGCTACCAACTTTTTGACGGGCGAACAAACACAGCACCCGTGGGGAAACTAGTCTAAATGTAACCTCATTACAATTGCTTAAAAAGCAAATATCGATTAATCACATTGAAATTGTTTTGATGATGCAAATTAAAAAATAACTGATCATGTGGCCAAAAAGCTTTAATGATATTTCTAACTATACAATCTCTTAATAACGTACGTTGCATAATGGAATATCAGGTTAGGTATATGCTAGGTGCGATGAAAGAATATAAATTATAAAATTATTCCATTTATTAATTCATAGCACAACCATAAATACATTTCTATTGAAAAGACTCGAGATTTTTATTTAGTCTGATCAGAAATTCTATTCTCGTTTTTAAATCTAGACACAAGGTGATAGTATAATTGAGCTACCCGAGCTCGACATCGGAGGGGAGGGCTCCGAACGTAGTTCTATTGTAAATTAAAAATCGCATGAGAACACTAATGATGCCCTCATAACGTAAATATGGTATTTGAATGGGCTAGGCAGGCTGGCAGGATGGCTAGGCATTAACGCGGTGAGATGTATGCCCGCAGCCAGTAATTTCCGTTATCTGGCGGCCGCGTATAGAAGCTTCGTTAAAATGCAGCGTGCCGGATGCGAAGCGCCAATGTGAGCTAACACGACATATAGCTTTAAAAAATACCACGTCTATTCAGCGGTTTTTAATTTTAAATCTCCCTTGCGCTAGCTTTGTTTTTTTTATTCGTTCTACTGCACTGTTATGATAGCTGGCTATGGTTCGTTATATATATCTAATGCCTATTAAAAATATTCCAATTCAATTTCCGTTGAAAGTTTTTTTTTTTTTTTTTTTTTTTTTATGGCATAGGAGGCAAACGAGCAGGAGGCTCACCTGATGGAAAGTGACTACCACCGCCCATGGACACCTGCAACACCAGGGGACTTGCAGGTGCGTTGCCGGCCTTTCAAAAAGGAGTAGGCTCTTTTCTTAAAGGTTCCCATGTCGTATCGGTTCGGAAAAACCGCCGGCGAAAGCTGGTTCCACAAAGTGGTTGTGCGAGGCAGAAAATGTCTGAGAAATCGCGCTGTTGTGGATTTTCGGACATCAAGGTGGTGCGGGTGAAACTTAGAATTTTGGCGAGATGTCCGAAGGTGAAATTCAGCAGCCGGGATTAATCCGAACAATTCCTCGGAACATTCCCCGTGAAAAATTCGGTAGAAGATGCAGAGTGATCCGACATCTCTACGCAAAGCCAAAGGATCAAGGAGATCGGAAAGAGCTTGATCGTCGATAACTCGAGCCGCTCTACGTTGGATGCGGTCAAATGGAAGGAGCTGGTACTGGGGAGCACCCGCCCAGAGGTGAGAGCAGTACTCCATGTGAGGCCGAATTTGCGCCTTGTAAAGTTTAAGGCGATGGGCCGACGTGAAGTACTGTCTCGCCTTGCTGAGCACGCCCAGCTTTTTTGAAGCCAATTTGGCTTTGCCTTCCAATTGACCGCGGAACTGAACGAGGCTCGAAATATCAACGCCAAGTATTCCGATACTACCTGTAGCGGCTATCGGAATGTTCTCAAATCGTGGAGATACGACAAATGGTGTTTTTTTAGCGGTTAACGCGCAAACTTGCGTCTTTTTGGGGTTGAAATGGACTAGATTTACAAATGCAAGCTATTAGCTTGATGGCAATTATCTATTGTTGTACATTCCCAGGTGGTACCGATATTTGCCTATTATCGAGGAATACATAAAACAATGGTGATAAAAATTCAAGGTTGTCCAGTGGATAGAACAAGCAAATGTTTATCGAAGATTACGGAAAACGACAATTGAGTTATCATTTCTGTTCATATATTTGTCTTAAGCTCAAGGAACACAGCACGTGTTAACTTAACGTTTATAGAAATCTTAATTTCTATAAACGTTAAGTTAATTTTTTATATGTATAATTATAAAAAAATATATATCATTTTTAAATAATAAATATCAACAAAAATCTGATGGCATCTGTAGAATTAGTAACGTGATTGATTTTGTATTAAGACCTCTTTTTTATGTATGTATTCTATCTCACTCTGACAATTCGCTTACATTTAACCATTTAAGGATTCGTCCAGCTGTCTCCGCTATAGATTTAAAGCGACACAATAAATTAAATTGATTGAGGACGGACTTTAATCAGCTTAATTATGGCTACAGACGGTTGTGTTGATTCGAGTTTTGTCATCTGTTGCTCGTGTACGTGTAGTAATTCTGCAATGTTACGAAATAAAAAAAAACTATTTTAATTATTAAAACTAACCATATTTTTAACATTAATTATGATTCAAACAAACACCTACATATATTTTAACAAAAATATATTCTAGCTGTGAAGACAGATAATTTATAAAAGAAAATAGTAAAGAATATTCTTGCTTAGTCTATAATCAGCACTCTTGATCATAATATGTATTTATAATTGCAATGCTAATGTACAATTCTTAAATAAAAATATACATATATAAACGATATAATATTTTGCTTTGAATATATTATTACTTATTAATATTTCCGCCTACAACTAAGAAATACTTAGTGGAAAAAGCACACCGTAAAATGTTACAAAAACAATGATAACAAATTGAGCCCTTTTAGGAAGTTTTTTGGGTCGCGAAAACATTATCTAATAACTAATATTATTCCAATCTCTCTTCTATAAATCATTCTACTATTATTAATGGGATTGCAACTTTGAACACTAAGGCGGGACATAAGCTTCTTTAACTTCCACCTTACGACCAATCCCTATAACGTGAGTGAAGTCGCAGGCGAAAACTTTCTAATTTCTATATAAATTAGATAAATCAAAATCAAATTTAGATTCATTGCAACATGTCAATCTTTTTTAATAATTATTATTATTTGAAATAGTTAGTTAGACATCAAAAGTACAAGACATCTTATTATTAAGCCACATATTTCATAGATTATAAACATAATTAAGTATTATTATTATTTATATAAGTTACGATATAAATTCTGATACAATTGATTCCAATAAAATTTCGTTTTATACATATACGACGGTATAGTTTTGCATCAATTCTCTGCCATTATGAAGGAAACGTTGATGTCCTATATATTAGGTATAAAAAATACATACAGATTACGAGGGCTAAAGTTTTAAAAAGTTTTTTTTTTTTTAGATACCTTTGCTACCAAATACTTAGTTTGTGAAACATATTATTTAGTGCAATAGCTGCGCGGTTCCAATAAATTTATAATAAAAATTGTCGCCATTTACGCATACAAATAAACAAAACTAATGTTTTAGATGATAACTAAAATTTAGATTTATGCATCGATATCAAATAGCACAAGGTTAAACTGAAAACGAGGACACGCAATACGTGCAATTAATATAAACAAAAAAAAAATTGAATGTGCTGTCTTAAACGTTGTAACGTAGTCTATACCTAATAATCAATGTCGAATGTATGTACTTCGTAAGAATTACTGTATGTCCATATTATTTCAGGAAAAAAAGTTTAAGATATCTTCTAGACATATAAATTAGAGTGTCTATTTGAAATATTAAAAATATGCTCTTTTTACTAATTTCATATGTACATATGTATGCACGGGAATAACATTTTTTACAATTTTTGTCTGACTAATCTATGGAACGGCTGGAACGATTTGGACGGGACTTCACGAATAAGGAGTAACTAAGGCTACTTTTATTACAGGTATTAAAATAATTCGTACACGTGACAACAACGTATATATTCATAATCAATAGTGAACACTACTGCACCTACAAATCATGTCAGGCGAAAACTATTAGAGTTAAAATTAATGCTTCTAAATCTGAGGAATGTTGAAAGATGTAAGATTTTTTAAGAGATAAAGAAATTAAACAAAAACATACAAATAAGCTGGGAATAGAAGCTATTAGTATATAAGGTAATGAGACTGCTTCTTTTGTATCTCTTAACATTTATAATGAAAAGGCAAATCAAAAACAATATTTAGTTTTGTGTACTATATTCATAGGATTCTTGTCAAACAATTTAACAAGGTGATTTAACTTTCCTTTACGTCTGAAATTCTTACGTATGCACCATTTTTCAAAGCATTACCTGCGGCTTGAGACTTGTTATCCTGAAATACATATTCGTAGTATACTCTCAGGGAATAAAATATTCAGGTAACTTATTTGTAATGTGGTTGAGGTTACGTCGTTCTATAGTGAAAGAAATTTACAACATTTAAACTCGTTTATTGTATTTGTTCAGAGTCGAGGTGGGCCAGTGTCTAGAATACCTGAATATTAATCGAATATTGTCGGTTCAAACTTAACACAACTAAATTTTCATGTGATAAATTTGTGTTAATATTTCATCTCTTGCTCGACGGATAAGTAAAACATCGTGAGGAAACCTGCATGTGTTGCATGAAAATCCGCTACACGTGTATCCAGTATCGACTAATCCGCATTGAAGCATGGTGGAATTAGCAAACATAATCTTTGTTTTGAGGACATTTAACCTAAAATCGGATAAAAACAAATGTACCGAGTTGCACCTTTAATTATTTATTAGTACAAGGAAAGTTTCAACATAAATAAGGAGATAAATTTTAAGGAAAACGACATATATGTAAGCTCTGACACCAATAGTGAATATTTAAATTCACTTACAATGATTTATTTACAGAAGCCTAAGGTGAGTATATCTAGCTAATACACTTTTTGTGTAAACATGTTATTTAACAAATAGAGTTTAAGTCTTACAAGAGATAAGTGTTAAACAAGATTTATATACATACAATATACTTTGTTCAGAGAACGTGTTAAGAATTGCCACTCACTCAGAAATATTTGATTAATGTTCCTTTCTGATTGAAGTAGTAATTGAAATGATTAGCTATCAATTCATTTTAGCATATCGTGTTGTTGAAACTCTACCCATTAACGAAACTAATAAAATTCTGCACACGATTATATGACAAAGTACGTTTGAATGATTCAAGTTTAATTTCTCACATATGTACCGTATCCGATGTTTTCATAATTAATATATAGATGATACAAAGAACGTCGAAAGTCTACCTTTTTGTATTTTATTATGCTTAAAATATTTCACACGACGAGTTCATGTTTGTATTCACTTTGTAAGAATATAAATTGCTTTGCTGAATGAACCTAGTATCCTGTCGAGCTAGTCTTTCATATTCAAATGGAAGCCCAATAGAGAACGTATAAAAAGGGGACACCCCAATACAAACGTCCAATAAGCCGTAATGAAAACAAATGCATTTAAACACGACCCTTCCTGTTTGCTCAATAACTATCTATGTATTTACGTAAACGGTCTTTTCAGATCAAATTAAATGTTTACGCGTGAATAGATTCTATAGCTATTCAATTTTTTTTTAATTAGTATTAGTGATCTATTTTAGTCACGGATACTTTTTAAAGTTCCGTAAAAGAGAAACGTAACGCTTATTCTCCTACTTCTTTGTTTCTCTGTCTCTCTCCTGCATTTTTCTCAGGAACGTGTTTAGGTTATAAAGTTAAAATTGATAACCAAGTACTGAGATCTGCTTTTCTTGCAGCTTTTTTATATGGTCGATTTCATTTCATCTCCATTACTTTCTCAAAAGGAATCAAAACGCAGTTTCCGGTCATCAAGGTCTGTTTGTTTCGTTGTACGGAACTCTCGCGCGAGTCCGACTCGCACTTGCCGCCTTTTTTAACAGCAATGAATAAGCATTTTTTGCGTTACCAAGATTTGTATGCTAAGTTGACAAAAATGCAAACCCTGACGACGCGACGGCAAGCAATGCTGTTGACGTGAAATTACCATTTCAGCCTACGGACCGATGAATATGTATTACGTAACGCGGAATCGGACCGGTTTGATGACAATAACGTAAACTGAATCGAAATACATTTGAACGTTCCATTCTGAGGAATGCGAGCGAATGGCGAATGACAATTGTTCTTCGAGCATGGTTGTGCGAAATACTAGCAAACAAAGTTATCTTAAAGCAACCGTAGGTAAGACTCGAGAATCGATTTCAGAACAAGAACACCGTTTTCTCTCGCGCCAAATATTATTATTATATACTTTTGATTTTACCTTATACACGCAGCTTCCTGTTTTATTAATCTATCTGCTGTAAAATATCAGTAAATTTAGTTGAAAAATAATTGTAAGATCAGTTCGAATTATCATCGACACGGTAGAAATCAATTTATGCAGAACTGTTTCAAGGCCGCTTCGACTATAAAGTGATTCAACTGTAATTCGTATTTTATAATGATATTTTATCTGAATGCTTAAAATTGTAGTGTTAGTTGTATTACATAAATACCAGTCAAGCCAGTGTAATATTTTTAGATTTAGGCATAGACACAGCAATATTATTTTATAAATTACTTTACAAATAAAAATATTCGATAAGTAATATAATGTAAGTTTATAAAAAAATTAAAATAGAACACGCAAATATTTTTTTATCTGTGTAAAACTAAATTGGAGCAACGTGCTGAATTAAGCTCTCTGAAACATTTTCCCTAACAACAGTTGTTCTGTACTCCGTTTAAAATAACTAAATATCAGTTGGCAACAATTATCCATGAAGGCCGTTCGATACAGATTACACATTAAATTATTATTATTACTGCTTTGTAATCAATTATAGCGAATTTTCCGATGCAAGCAGTGTAGTAATCAGACGATCAGCGCACGGACGCGTCGCAAATGAGATTAAAGTTTGTTAAGCGACCTTGCGTTGCAATTCATTTGCTGAGCGACACAGTGCGGCGAAACTTGCACGGGGCGGGCGCTGGGAGCCATCTACGATCTGCACTTTACTTCATAATTTCCACGCTACGTAATTTAATATCAAAACATATTCAAAACTACTCATGTTCATTCGGTTACTTTTTAATGTCATTGACATACTCAGGACTTTTCAGTCGAATAAAAAGTATTACCTTGTAAATCATGGCATACCATATTTTTGCCGTTATTATTCTGACCTTAAGCGCGATTATACTGTTGCAGTGGTCACGAGTGACAACTTTCTATCGAAATGTCGAAAAATCACAATAAAATGTGATTAGTAGTATTCACGATTCAGACCCGAATTTAAGATAAACAGTATAATTGTTTTGTCGCAGTTCATTTAAAACAATTCAATTGTTTACTGAACTTAAATACCATGAATGCAATAACCAGTAATATTATTGTAGTATAATTTAGCAAGTAAACTGACTTACCTCGTTCTGGTCTAGGCTTAAATTATTGGCTTGCGAAATCCGACCATGACAAATAAACATTTAGATGAAGTTAACAAATTGATTGGTGGCAGATTTTACATTTTGTATTGTTGTAATGTGTAGCTTGTTTATATACAAATGCATAAAACATGGCACACTCGTATTTACAGAATTCACTTTTGGTCTGTATATCGTTCACTGAAAGAAAACATAAAATCTGCACGACAAATTGTCCGAAGTCAGGCGGGGTTCGCACCGCCACGTCAAGAGCAATTTTGCATGATGTATTGTTCTGTATTTTTTATTTGGTCTGCATCAAATAAATCTTTTATCTCAGGAAATATATTTTACATTGAAATAAAGCAGAAGATAGACTTTCATAAAAAAAATATAACGAGCGCACTAATTGTATTTGCACTTTATTTCAATATAACTAAGAGAAGATTATTTTCCTGCTAGAAGTTCGTTAATCACATTTTCGTAAGAGCAGTCCTCATTATTAGAAAAAAAATATATAATCTGTGTTATGACAAATTTCATGAGTATGGATTAGCTCAGGTGTTAGGATATATTGCAAGCGAAGATTACAATGTACAGTCAGAGTAAGAAAAACTTCGTCAGTTTTCAAATTCATTCCTTAATCAAGTGTCAAACTCTTAGTACCTTTTGAAACTAAAGAACTAAATTGACTATAAAATTAAACTTATGTAGTATTCTTTGACATTGCCACGCAATATGTCATTCTCAATCGGTAAAGCAGATTATCTGAGCACACGAAAATAGATTTAATAACGAACCTTTTCTTACACTGATTGTACATGCTCTGGGAACTTACCGTGCCTCCTGTGCGCGTAGGGGTCGACCACGTCTCCTTCTCGGTATATGACGGAATGCACTCTGGTGCGCGTGCCATTGGGCGGGAAGTAGCGACGTGCGTGCTCGACGTAGTAAGCGCCGTCGTTCAACACTATCTTGCCCTCGAACACGCCATCGGTCACCGAGCCAAACACCGTCGACTGCGGTTCGTCTGTTCAAAAGAAAAATACATTAAAATATATGCTGATGAAGCGTTGAAGTTATAATCGTCAACATAAAAAATATTGTATAATTGGTATGTTTCACATCAATTTAGCATCACAATCGTATATTAAATTATTTTATACATAAAAAATGCAACATATAGGATAAGAAAATCATTAAATGGATAATATATTTTA
Source organism: Vanessa cardui (assembly GCF_905220365.1). NCBI lineage: Eukaryota > Metazoa > Arthropoda > Insecta > Lepidoptera > Nymphalidae > Vanessa > Vanessa cardui. Next base: position 10,506,058 of record NC_061131.1, read on the forward strand.
ATATGGTGATATACAAAGATAAAGAGTACATTTCTCTCTACATCTTTCGAAATGACTTCAGTGTTTAATTGGGTGAATCGTGAATCCTGTTAGAATATAACAAGTGAATCTTTTTAGGTGTCGCTTCCACGATTTCGTACAAAAGTGGCAAATAAGTGACAATGACCGCTATTGATCAAAGAGCGTTCTGCCTATTGTCTCGAGTTAAACAACGAATAAAAAGCGGTCAAGTGCGGTCTGACCGTAAATTTAAGTAGCTCGTTATGCGACCACGAGCTGCGCTTCGCTATATTCAAGTCATCCTGCTTTAACATTATATTTTTACCAGGCATGTTTACATTTCACCACGAGAAAAACACACAGATACAAAACTCTATAGGTAATTGAACGAAATTAGGTTACATTAACCAATTTAATACTTTATAAAAGTTAATTGGTTTGTTCTGATTCAGGGTGTAATCACAATGTTGCGGGATTATATTTGCGAATTAATGATTGTCGTGTCCACTCACACAAGCAAACGGTATATAATATGCAAATATTTCCTTAAATTCATATACGTCGATTTATTATATCTATTTTGATTACGTCTTGAAATAACTCACTTGTTATAGTTTGTTTTAATTGCGAACTTGAGGTATCGTTACTGGTTTTATAAAATTATTTAATTAGTTCACGGCGCCAGTATGTGGATCAACCCCATGAAATTTCATTAAACTAAAATATATTGTACTTAATAAAATTATTGAACCAAGTGAATTATCCGCCTACTGCGTTGCTAATCTTACTCCATTATTTTTATTTTTCACAAAATAGGTTTTATTTTAAGTTTTCTAATCTGCACGTACAATATCTATATTTTTATAGCCACTGAAACAATTAATATGTCATTGATTTTAATTAAAAAGTATTACAATACATCAAAATATTTCCGCTGACTAATGTATAATAAACTCTTAAAGGCCGTCGACGGCGGTTCTGTAAATAATTAGGAGATTAAAAATGTTACATACAAAGTTTTTATATTGCTAGTTTATATATATTAGAACTTGTACAGTTTCCTCTTTTAAATCATCGATCCGACCATTTTGTATAGATAAATTTGCATTTTATCAAAAAAAATGCAAAGTAGTTAAAACATTTGTTCGTTATAACGCACCATTACGTTCCCATAACAATAGTGTTAGTTTTAGCGTACTATCAAGTTGTCAAGTAATATTAATAAGTAATTAGGTAACTTTGTTATTTTTTAAGATAATTTAAATTGATATCCTAATCAAAAATAATTTCTATTTCATCAGCCATTCATATCAAATCTAAAACCAAAATATACTTAATTCAGGTACACTTTTACACTTTTCTTTTGAATCATCATTTAACAACCATATTAAGTGAAGTTACCACCGGTTTGGAATGTAGATTCTATCGAGATGAACCGGCAAGAAAAACATTAGTATTTTTTTTTTCACCATTTAAAAATACTAAGTCACGTTAGTTAAATAAAAAAATATATATGTATGTAATAACATACCTGCCTGGAAGGGAAAAACTGTGAAATTCACGCTTTTTTATTATGTGTATAAATCTGTATTGAATAATATGCATTCTTTTCTAATACATTTTATATCATATCTATAACTAGACGACTAGGCAGGTGTGTGGACATGCATTGTACACACCTTACTGTTACAGTTCGATGAAACAAAAAAAAAGAGAAAGAGGATGTTAAAGAAATCAAAGCAAATCAAATCAACTACCTAATTTTCACTACTGAAGGTTGAACGTTGGCTATATTAAGCTTACAAAAATTATCTCAAAGTTAATTCCTAATGTAACGCCAAAAATTTACAAGTTTCTTCAAGTCCTTATTAATAATCTTTACAATACTTAACACGTATTCGAATTATTAAACACTTAAAAGTTAAGTTTGCTTTCGACTTTATCTAATTAACTAGAATAGATATATGTATGTTTAACGATTTATATTATTAATGTTCACCACTACCCTCAGAACATGTTTAAGATTGTGGAATAAACAAGGAATTACGCGGAAATTCTCAAGCAGTCGCTTCAATATTACAACATTCTAACTTTATTTTGACGGCAAAATGCGACGAAGAAACACAACGTAATCCTATACCCTTCCACGTGTATACTGTGAGAGAAATTGCGACACACATACTACACTTAGAACAGCTACCGTTTCACGATGAGAATCCTTACGTGCAATGTATGACAAAGGGGGATTATTATCTATATTTATAAATTACAATATTATTATCACATTATCAGCTGAATTGATCGAATATATTTTATTACTTATAATTATACATGTGACATTGATAGTAATCCCCAAAATTCAAATACCATATATGACACGAGGCATCGGTTAATGTTCAAGTACATACTGAAATGAGTAGGGTTGCACATAAGTTTATAATCGAAATAGTTGTACGAACCATTAAGTGCCAAAGGTTTAATATGGGTCCGCTGAGTTGGCTCGAATGTAACCTGGGTAATCGACCAAAGCATTCTGCTGGAAACTACTACAAACTGACCTATTACAAAGAGACTGGATGAATTACCTATTATTAAGTTACAAATTGTAATAAATCTTTAAAGATTACATATATAAAAAGGAGTGGAATAAGGTTGCTTGCGATATATATAACGGACCTTTTAATTTAATTACTAAAAATAGTTTCAATAATATTATATAAAACCGTATAAAATAGAAAAGGTTAGAAAGGTCGACTGGAGGAGGTAATTTTATCGTGACAATTTCTGCCAGTGCGCTCTTATTGTAAGTTATATTATAAGTAACACAAAAATAAGTGATGGAGCGCGATTCCTAAAATGAATATAATTATTGAATTATTGACTACATAAATAAATGTAATATGGCATTTAAACGAAAGATTTTTAACGAACATTTATTTGGCTTACAGTGTTTGCTTGCTTAGGTTAAATCTGAATTAGAATCGCTTCCCAGTTTCCTTCGGGATTGAAATTTCAGTAGATTCAGTTCCGATGTTGATACGGCTCGCTTAGTATATTTCAGTTACTTTCACAGTATAATGTCATACGGTATTATGCTGTGGGGCAACGCAGCCGCTATCCATACTATATTTGTGCTACAGAAGAGGGCTATTCGCGCAATCTATAACCTAGGAGCTAAAGAATCGTTAAGGAATAAATTTAGAGAAATCAAGATATTGACTGTTGCTTCTCAATATATATTCTGCAATGTTATGTATGTACGAAAAAATATTAAGGATTTCATGAGAAAATGTGATACTCATAGCATTGGTACAAGGAACAAACACAAACTTGTTACTCCTGTTACTCGACTACATAGAGTCAGTAACTCCTTTGTGGGGCAATGTATACGGTTTTACAACAGGATCCCAGAAAGCGTTCAAAATGCCTCTGTTGCCAAATTTAAGAAAATTATTAAGGAACGCTTGTGTGCAAAAGGTTACTATACAATTAATGAGTTTATGATCGATAGCACACCTTGGGAATGAAACGATCGCCTCCTGGCTATTTCATCTCATATTAAATTGTTTAAATAATATATGAGACAACTAAAAAAAAAAAAAAAAAACCCGCTGTGTTTCTTTCGCCGGTTCTTCTCGGGTCAGGGTATTTTCTTTTCCGAACCGGTGGTAGTGTTTCAATTGACCATCAATAAGAAAGTGTAATGCTTCTATATTGAATAAAGTTATTTGAGTTTGAGTTTGATGAAAATACATTTTTATGTTAAGCATGACTACATTCTATACCCGAAAGCGGCCCAGATAGAACTCGACAAAGTTGAAAAACATGGCCACGTATAATATATTAAAGTTCGTTTTTTATTTATTTTTTATACTCATTTATATTGTTTTGAAATAAAATAATGCGATGAAAAAAAATTCCTTCGCATCAAGTTTGTATTGCGAGATTAAAATTGCAAAACATTTCAAATTATGTAAAGTTTTATTTCTCAGGCCCGTCTAATGATATTTTATTTTAAATATATTGCAGGAAGGTAAATTACACCTAATAGTAAGTTAAATATATTTTGCATATTATCATAACGTCAGGCCATATTACTAACTAGAATTTCTTACATTACGAAATATAACGTATAACTTCTCACTGAATTATAATAAATTAATAACATACATTGTCAAAACGCGGCCAACGACGAGACGAGAAGACGCTTTGTCCCTGGTACCGGTAATTACACTGGCTCACTTAATACTATTTAAACCGAAACAAAGCTGTACAAAATATTACCGCTAAGCGTTTGAGTAACTGGTGGTTTTGTAGCACACACCTAGGCGGGCCTGCAAAAACCTGCTTCGCTATGCATAAAAATTGTAATAAAATAAATATTGGACAACATCACATATATTACTCATGAAATGAAATACTGTTTTAAAAAAACATATTACTTTTAAAAGCAGATTGACATATTATAGCTATTTAGTACATTAAATAATTTCAAATAAATAAGCCCGTAACTGACTCACAGGTGGGCAAAAACATCCTCCCCCTTTATGACATATATTATTGGACAATAATTGAAATAAAATGTATAATACGAGATGTTTATTATAAATAAATAAATATTCAAAATGTCGGAAACCGAAGTCATTAAAAAAATTAATTAACTAATATTTACAATTAATTTTAACACGTAACCATACATACATAAGTATATGAATGTTTTTTGATAATGGTGTCAAGTTCATATTTATAACGGTTGCAAAATCCGGTCTGACAGACAGACGGCTTATCATTCAATCAAACACACACAAGGCAATTTTAAATGCCCGCTATTTTCCTTGTATATTATAATGTCTTTACACTTGATGTGCCGGTGGGCATTGTATTAATTCATTTTCATGTAAAGTACCAATTTGTATGGACGCATTGTTTTATAGGCACCAGTACTTAGTAGGGATTAGGTACATAATATATGTTCCAGCGGATAAGGTTTCCTTTATCAATACTTATACTCGGACATATAGTAACTAAACTTATATAACTCCAGGTACGTAACATCCCACCAGTTCGTTCTGTGTTTGCAAGACTTCATAAAATCACATGACTTCAATTATTTAGTCGCTAGCTGTGACACTGTGTGAATTAAAATGAAATTTTAAAATTTTAAAACTTAGGCTACTAAAATAATAGTAGCCTAAGTTATTTCTCATTACATTAACTATCTGCCAGTGAATTTCCCGTCAAAATCGGTCCAGTAGTTCCAGAGGTCAGTCCAAACAAACAGACAGAATTGCAAAAACGTTATTTGGGTATATGTATGCAAACAAATTCATTCTGTAAAAAACGGTTATTTTGATATTACAAATAGACAATCCAATTTTATTCTATGTATGATTATTGACTTGTTCGATTTCCACAAAAATAAATAAATACATGACGTACTCATTTTTATCCTTAATAATAATACGACCGACGTATAGTTTGCGATGTCACACACAAGTCTCCTGTATCCTGGATAAAATCCACTATGATTCTTTCGTATTCATACGACTCAGATTGAAAGATGCAGGTTTATTCATAATGTTTTATTCATCGCAAAGCACGATAAGAATACGTAAACGAAACGAAACGAAAACTTAACCTAAACACTTCAGGCACTCAGGAACTCTTGCCCGGATTCCCGCTGCCTTTGTTTCCACTCATCTACGTTTATTGGCCAGGATATAGGTTAATACAGACGCATTTATTAATCTGTTTTTTCGTTTTGTTTTAAAACTGTACCATTATAATTACTCAAAGAAAAAAAGTATTTTGAATTTATTCATGTCGTAACGACAAATATCTAATCAAACTTGTTTACATAAAACATGCTCCGAATTTCATTCAGTGAAACTGCTATATCATTAGCAGTTTCACTGAAAGAAATTCGGGTATTAAATATTTTATGATTATAAAACTCAGCTGGCTGGAATTAAAAAATCACAATACTCAAGAAAAAATGCATACTAATTGTACGATGCAGGATTTTAATCCTTAAATAAACACGGCTTACGCCATTATAGTATACTCAATGTCAATATAAAGACAAATAGGTAATCTTAGGTTGTGAGCCGGATGGCGATGGCAATATGTCACATATTCGTTGAAAGTTTATTCCAAAAAAGTCCGTATCGAGCCAATAAAAAAAGTTATTGGGGTTTTCTAAAAAAAATCTCAGTAGCAGACAGACGCTTGGAAGTTGGCAGTATTTACGCTCACGGGATTCGGAGAGCATTTTTAGTCTTTACCTAAACTGATTGCCGTCCCGTCAGAATATGAAGTTGAGGAAAAAGAGAGTGCAGTTACTTGTGCACTAATATCTCGAGTGCAGGCTTGTTGAGAATGGTCGCCTAACTGAAATCGCTCACGAGAACGACAATGAAAAGAAGTAGTATAACTTGGTATTGAAAAATATAATTTTAATCATAGCTTTATATTACAATGTTGACCGTTGGCCTTTCTATATTATACGCCTTTAATTATATTCTCTCGCTCAACCGTGACACCAAACACAACAAACGCAGAGTATGTCGTTTGGAAGTAGAGATACGGGCGTTAGTAAAATACTTGGGATAATTACATATATGCAGAATGATTCGGCCGTGGAGAGATGTAGTAGTGAAAGTATAAAATACACAAAAGAGCCCCGGGGGTCTATTTAGAATTCAAATAAAAATTAAAATGCCTTCTAATAATACATTTTGATAGCTATGAATCGAAACTTTTCCATCAGCCAATATAGTTATAATAAAAAAAATAAAACACATTTCTAAATATATATATATGTATGTATGGAATTCAAATTTTTCAGAAAGGACATGAAAGGACAACGTATGTATATTTATAATTTACGTTACATAATGAATTTAATTCCGAATCCCACCATATAAGTATAAATGCGTAACATGTTTTCTCTGTTATACATTTTCTAAAATATTTACAACGTGGCTAAAAGCATGAAGGACATGACAGGTTCTTTTATATGAAAGCTATTAATAAAAAAATATTTCCACTCAAGATTACGTATGAGGTAAAATAAAGTGGAAATTTGAAGTTCTTTTTCCAAAAAGCTGGAAGTCAATCGTATAAATAGTTTCGGAATTTAATTCCCTAGGGGAGTTATATCAGGAATCAATGTTTGTTTGGAAGGTGTTTAGTTTTGCAGTTGGAGTATAAAAATTGGTGACTTTTATTTATAAACTAGCTGACCCGGCAAACGTTGTTTTGCCATATAAATAATTTCCTAGTCATTTCTAGTGTAGACAAAAAATAGCTTACTTATTGTAAGTATGTATGTATGTTAGAATATGTATATTGTATGTATGTCAGAATGTGGTATATGCGTGAAATAAGCATGGAGCGCTGTGAATAATGAGGGAATATAAAAATAACAAAAGGCAAACATTATTTTTAAGTTATTATAATTTATTCCTTAAAATTATATATCATTAATTAAACAATTACGACAGTAACACTATTAAACAATATCAATCTCTTAATGCTATAGCGTGAACAATATTTTTTGTTAGTCCATCTCTAGCTAACACAAACAAACTGGATGGTTTACCCACTCGAGAGCATGCCACTTTAGGGAAATTTTTAGTACATTTTCCATCAGCCATGCAAGGCGATGAACTATTAAGAGTACCACATGGACCATGAATCATGTTTGTTGTAAAAATATCAAACAGCAGTTGGTCAGTGGATGGAACTGGAATTTCCGCAGAAATGATACTATCGATTTCTTCAGGACGGATTTTGTCGATGAACCAAACCAAAATGTGTGCATGAGGTAATCCTCGCTTTTGCCACTCAACCGAATACATCCAGCAACGTGTGGGACCGAATACATGTTATTTAGTAATGAAACTTACTAAAGACAACTTTTGTCTGAACACACGTGCTGTAATGTCATGGCGATGTATTGCATTTTGGCCAGGCAGTAGCAAAGATGTAATCTCTGGCCATTTTGGATTACATGTGAACGTGATAAATAAACATGGTCGTCCATATTCGCGCACGAAAGTCAGAGCATCCTGTACATATTTTGCATATGACGTGGACTGCCTACGTACGATGATGGTAAAATGACATGGTTACCAATTTTGGCGACGTCGGCGTTGTTGTTTATAGCGTCTCGCAAATGAATGTACTCTTCCGCGCGCAGCTTTTGTTGATTATATCGTAAGTATCGTAGTCGTTCGCTCTCAATCTTCGCGTACATGTCGACCATGAATTGTTGACAAAGCTCACGACATCGTAAATTGACGTTGTCCAGGCCACGTTTAATCATTAATCGGTACGCATAATAATCCTTTGAGCTAACGTTCTTGTTTTTCAGCTCCTGTAATTTATTCATAAAAATTAATTTAAATTTATTACGTTCAATAATTTAATTGTTTTGTTAAATCATTAATGATCAAATTAATAATCAATGAAGTACCTGATACGGGATCTCGTTGTTTTATGTTTATGCAATATCCGTCTTGTCCCTTCCAAAATATTAGCGGATTTTGGAAAGCGTCATATGAACGATGTGTGTCAGCAATGAACTGAAGATTATTATTTCTTCTACGAATCACAATTTCTCGTGCAGCTGTACAATCGCAAGCCATGATTCCAGCAACATCATCAACAACGGGTGCATTGAATCTACGAATATGCTCTCCAGCTGGTGTTTTATCAGGATTAATGACGATAGCGTGATTATCGCTTTGTAATTGGTGCATATGTGATTTGAATATTTTCAACAACTCGTTGTGCTCGTTCAAAAGAGCATCTAGCTCACTGACGATGCGCCTTGCATAAAGTGAATCAAGGTTATTATAATTAAATTAAAAACGTGCATTCACGCGATTGGCAAGTGCGTTTCCGGAATCCTCGCCGCCCATAAAGTAGATTTGTAAAAATTTATGTGGTTCGTTTGGCATTGGCAGCACTGAGCCCATTTTATGATAAACTTGGCCTCTGATTTTGAATGTAGAATTGAATTGTTGAGCATTTACATTAGTATTTCGAACTATTTCTGTTGCACCGAACGATGTCATTTGAAAGCATTAATTGAATCTTCGAATTGACTTCAGGAACACGCTAGAATCTGGATCCGTGCCGATAAGTAAGCCGTTCAATGGTTCAGGTGGTGTTTCAATTTCAGGTAGTTGCACTTTTCCTTACGCGCAAAACATGCCAGCTGGCTCATTTTTGAATTTTAGAGCATGACAATGCGGACATTCCTTGTCCATAACACCAATTACCACTTTTGAATGAGCATAATATTCAATATCGGGCTCATACTGGAATGCTATTCGCAGGAACGAATCAGATATAAATGCTCGGTGTACCTGTTGTCGTTGTTGGTCATTTGTTCTGCGTCTATTGACTGTGAAACGGCGTGATTGTCGTTGTTCTAATCTTCTGACTTCATTGCGTTCAGCTCGTGTATCGTCTGGCTCTTCTTGATGCAATTGCGCCATTCTGACACGTGCATCAGTATTTTGTTGCTGGATTTCTTCTTCGGTTCTTTCGGATCTTCTATTTCGCAAGTTTCGAGACTTACTTGTATTACGGCTCAAATCAGCCCCTTTGCGTTTTCTTGACATTGCTCACTGTACAAAACACACATGAATAGAATTATTGAAATTACTTAATGATGAAAAATGTTAAAAGTATAATTAGGGCCAGGATTTTTGCCACAGTTTTGAAATGATTAGTTTTAATTTATGAAAGTTTAACAAAATATATAAGTTTTATGGATAAAATTTTCAAACAAAAGTAAAAAATTAAATTTTATGAAAACATTGTCTCTTATAATTTTTTCATACAACCAATATTTCCATTGACATTTCAAAATAAAGATTCATAATGATTGAATTTTTGGAAACTATGAAAATCTTAATTGTTCAATTACATTTTTTTAATAAAATTAAATTAAAATTACATTTTCATAAGATCAACAACATTTTCCATATAAATAAAAAAAAGTATACTTACAACACAAAATCCGTTGTTATTGGAAGCTCGTGTCACGTGTTGAGTACTTTTGAAGTTATAAAATCACTTGATAAACTAATCGTGCAAAATACACTCAAAATTGATAATTTAATTATTATTGATAAAATAGGAATGATTAAAAGTTTATATGAGAGTTACACTGAGATAGCAAAACAATAAGTGTCAACGTTACTACTACACTTGATGTATAAACAATAATGATGGCCGACAACTGTGTAGGGAGTGAGAAAGAAAGGAGACCGGCTTCGTTCTCATCCCTACTCCGTGCTGTTTATTGATCAGTTTTCGACCGGAGATAAAAAATGATTAAATTACTAAAATGGCTATTAAAAAATGAGGGTTGATCGTTGAAGGGTAAAAATTAAGGATTGTATGTATTTTTGTATGTTGTATGATAAAAAAATAGAAACTAAAAATTTTGTCTAAAAAATAAAAAATAAAAATTCAGGGGTGAACTACCCCTAACATTTAGGGGGATGAAAAATAGATGTTGGCCGATTCTCAGACCTACTCAATACGCTCACAAAATTTCATGAGAATCGTTCCAGCCGTTTCGGAGGAGTATGGGAACAAAAACTGTGACACGAGAATTTTATATATTAGATAAAGGTCAGATTTGTTAGCCAGTTTGTTAGAAATTTATGTTCCAGGGTGACGTTACGGGACGAAAGTTTGTAGCCTCATTTTTGAAGTAAGAAACGCGTCGCTGCGATCCAGATTTGGCCGTTTAGAGGGTCATCGGAAGTGCAGATTATTGGTGCAAGCCTGTCTTGGTAGGATAATGTGAGTGAGGCAAGACACGTTTTTCCAACGTTAGTGACGCAGTAACAATTTAAGGAATGATTAAAATAACAACTTCAGAACGAGCTGTATAATATTGTTATAAACAAAAATTAAGCACATCAAATACAGTTGCGCTTGTCCACCAGGGTATCAATAACACTCTTCGGTTAAGATTAAGTGTCTCGGTTCAAACCACTGGGTCATTTTTGCTCTTTAAAGCAGTACATAATACAAGCTTTATTTTACTACCCGAAGCGCAACAAATTCAAACAACATTATGCATCGAAATCGGCAATCGACAAGTACAGACAATGTTTATATATAAAGATTTGGGGTAAATATAAAGGATTCGTGCCTTCCAGATAATACAAATGAAAATTACGCACTCTAGCCTACAATAGTATATTAATATATTAAATTACTAAAACCTCATTCAAACATATGTTCCATTTTTAAAAAATCATCACAAGCTTCGTTTTTGAAATAGAGTGGGCAATTGGCATACACACAATATCATAAATATAAAATTTCGACGACAGTTAGCATAATACATTTATAGGTAAATTGTTTGTAGGTTTCATAGGTAACATTTCGTGTTCAAATAGTATTATGGTATAAATTGATTACATCAGATACCGGCGGTGACTCATTTCATTTGCGGCAGGTGACAGGAGGGAGATATGACAATTTATTCAAAAGGGTCCCGGTTTATTTGTTATCTGAATTTTGTACGACTAATTCGCGCAACAATTGGAATTGAAACTTTAATTTGCTTTTGAATATTATTTCATGCAAACTATTATTATAGTTACACATTTCCATCATTCAAACTGTTTTGTAAATATGAAATATAGAGAAAAAGAAATTTTTTTTTTTTGTTTTTAAAAAGGACAAGAACACCTTTTATTTTTATATTAAAGTCGCTCGTCTCCGGCGTTTCGTTCGTCTGCGTACGTTTTATAAAATATTGTTGAAATTCACATACAAAATTTCAACTCCTATTTTAATAAATCCGCGAATGAATTTCTTAAAATAAAATATACGGCGGAACAGTTTTTTTTTTGTATTAATCAACAAAAAGACAAAGGACTTTTCTATCAAATTATCATCTTATATTTTACCATGTTAGAATTATTTTTTCCCAACAAATCTTTAACAAGCGCCTGCGTAATAAAAATAGAAATACTATATTAAATTCTTGTAACTTACTCGAACTATCAATTACTTACTTTTAATTAGTTAAAACAATACCTAGGTTTAAGTAAGATGTTATTCTAGGAGGAAAGGTTGTCAACCCATCAATCCGTTTTGAATAATACTCTCTGTGGCAGATAGTTCATTGATTGAGAAATATTATCAGGGCCGTATTTAGGGGAGGGCAACCGGGGCAACTGCCCTGGGGCCTCCACATTAGTGGGGGCCACAGTTTTCTGCAAGTTACCAATTACCGAGATACTAGTCAAATTATAATAATATTATTATTTAATATTTTAAAAGTTACCGACACAAGTAAATAAATCATAGCTTGCTGATTGAAATAAAAAAAGTAATTAATTCATGATAATATAATTATTAGGTTATTCACGCGTCTGTTTGTCTAGGGCCCCCACTGCTTTGTGGCCCGGGGGCCTCCAGACCTTTAAATCCGACTCTGAATATTATGGATTATGTAACTACGATTACCCCATACGACGTTACGAAGCAAAGCAGCAGTCAAACTATAAACCAATAAAGCAAGCCGTATGACATACGAGTTAAATGGTTTAGCTGGTTATAATCGAGACTAATAATATATAGAGGTAAAATTTGTTCGTTTGTTATATCCGGAATTAATAATGATCCAAATAATAAAAATAATTATATATCTACATTATATTTTTTATTAATCACTTGCATCAAAATACTTATTCTAATTATATCCATTTCATTTGGAATACTTATCACTAAATAAATGAACGAGTGTCAGGGTGAAAAAAAATTAAATATATCATTATAGAGTTAAAAGTTCACATCATAGAAGATTATATTTAAAAAAACATGAGCCAGACCGCGACATTATGAAATTACATAAGTTAAGGAGCGTAAATATGAGAGGGATGTGATGTTTTGCACAAACCGCAGGGCTCCGAAAATGTCTTCAGTAAATTTTTAAAAGAGCCCGTTGAAAAAATACGCATTCATTTTCAACGGGGCTCGTTGCTACCTGTTTTTTTTTTATTTTTATCACTCTCGTTAATTTTATGAATACAAAACTATATAATAAGATTTTATTGAATTTTTATAACATACCAGTAAGTAAGAATGTTTATAAAATTTTTATTAGTATATAAAAAACGACATAAAAAAGCATGTTACATCTAAGTATCGCTTTCAATGAATTATAAAATACCAATACTAGGACTTCAAACGATTCTTAATTCGCGTTAGAAATAAATAATAAGAAATCGAAACAAAATATTTTTATCATCTTTTAAATTTTGGCGGTTCCTACCGCCACCGAATAAACGATAATTTATATTCATCATTATAAAAAGCAAGTAGAACATAGAACTTCTTAAAATTATGCAGCTAAGGGCTTGCTCTATACCTATAATGCGGTTCGCAACTCGGTGGCTAAGTGCATCGGAACAGCGGTAAGTAGGGCGACGAACTGCGATCGATGCCGCTCCGCCCTCGCAACTTTATCCATTTACACTGTACCAAACTTTCACAATTATTACAAGAGGACTTGTGTGTATTAACGCATTGCTAAACCGACACTTCTATGCGTCTAAACAATGTCACACCGCTTATCTGTGCTATGGAGCGATTATAATACAGCACACGAAAGAACTCAAAGTTAAATTTCGTTGTTTCGCCCGCAAAGGACTGTTTTGAATAACTCCTGAAAATATTCAGACGAGGAATGTTTGTTGAATTTCCAGCAAAGTAATTATTTTAACAGATAACATCCGCAAGGTAGGCGAGCTGAGATCTCGGATGTCGGTATTCGGCGTACGTACCAACATTAAAAGTCAAGTGGCCGTCGAAAGCTCCCAATTAGCCGAGACTTTGACGCCGTAATTGCAAAAAGGAATATGTTTTGGTGTTCTCCTGGAATTACTAATGGCGCGGAGATTCATCTTACACCACAGGGTCTGTTTAGTGATATGAAATCTCTTTTATGATAACACAATTGGTCGGAGGAGTAATTTTGAAGGGTAGACAATGGACATCTATCTTGTATAAAGATAATGTCGTGTTCGGGCGTTATTTGCACAATACAAGTGGAGCTGGGTCATGTCATCTGCAAAGTTTGTCCCTATCTTGTCGTCCGATAACAAATCTTCATACCTACTGCAAAACAACTATAACACCGCTTGCTCGCTGCAGTATTTTATTATTGCTTTTTAAAAACATCATCAACATAAGTCCTCCACCTACATTTCTCCAATTCTGTATATTTAAGGACGTTCACTTAATTTTTTTACTGAAATGTTCCAAGCACACGTACACATACAAAAATGTCTTCCTGGAATATTTTGATGTATAATTATAAATATTTCTTATTTTTATACCTATTTACACTAAACACTGCTTTTGCTACAGTAGAACGCCGATTATCCGAACGCCGAATCAATCTAAGCGTACGTAAATTCAAGTAATTTTTATGCTTTGAATTTTTTTAAGGCTTGATGGGATTGCAACTTACTTCGATCTATATGTTCGACTGAGCTTTATTGTATAAGATTTTGTTAAACTTAATAGTTTATTCTATGTGTGACAGCTCGTTTTTCTTTAATAGCATGTCTGATTATACGAATCGGCCCCGGGCCCCGTTTAACTCAAATAATTGGCGTTCTACTGTATGTATGTATGTATTTTGTTATGAACAACATATTCATTAGGAAAGAAAAACGTGTCTAAGCCGAAATGAGAGATAAAATATGTACTCACCAACAACTTCGCCTTGATATATGTGCGATGTTTCAACTTCATGCAGTTGCCCCTGTGAACCTTCCACCTATAAGCAAAAACATTTGTAATAAAAAAATGCATGTATACCTTATATACACTAGATATAGCTGCGTCTTAGCCCGCGCAAAGCTTAGAAAAATTTATAGCATAAAAACCTTATATCGGCCCGGAGGGGGTGAATTAAAAATCACCTACGCTTTCTCCATAATAAATTTCATCAAAATCTTTTCAGTGGCTTAGTCGTGAAAGCGAAACAGAGATTTACTTTTACATTTATAATATTAGTAGTGTCATTAATAGCGCATCTGTTACAAATTTATCTATAAGGGGGTCCTTAAAAAATTAGAAAGTGTTACCTTTAGCATTTACAATATACAGAGGTATATAAAAACCGTCTACCGACTTAATGTATGTATGGTATGTATTATGCTCTAGGTTTATTATGGCACAATAGTTGAGGTAAAACTAGTTATCTTTTAATATTTAATTTTTTTATAATAATCTCATAAATAAGAACAAAAGACGAAGACGGCCGTAACCGCAGTGTGTCCATTTAATCTTATTATCTGCACAGCTGACTGCAAATTGTGGTCTTTATGTTTCCAATTTACTAGCTCTTTCATTGCTCGCATTTAAATTTTAAATATCACTCCGGAGAGTAACCGAAAATCGGATAGCTTTATTGCCTGCGTACCCGGGCTACCGGCGAAGGTAGTGTTCGCTATCCGAATGCAGCTCCATTCCGGTCGTGCAATAGGGCTTCACGGAGCGTGAATTTCGCATTATAAGTGGGCAATTTACGTGTGCCGTTGCTAGAGAATAGTTCGGTAACTGAATTTTTAAGGTAAAAAGCCATTTTAATGTACCCATTTGAATTTTGCTGTTTTAAATGCTTTTATTATGACTGAAATTACGAGAGAAGTGCAATGATAGATTCGTTTTTTTTTTTTTTAATAATGAATCCGTGAGTGTAACGTTATATTTAAGCATGAATTTTCATACATCTCATATATTTATCAATATATTGTAGAAATTATTATTATTTTATTTGAAATTGTTTTTAATTCCAATCGCAAATAGTTAAACCCTCTGCGTAATAACTAGAATAGCCTTAAAGTTATATACGCTTACGATAATACAAACGAAAATCCTCTACGTAATCACCTACAATATACATATGTCAATGTTCATTTTATTATGCATTAGCTAAATGCATGCCTTGAACCGTGATGGCCTTATTTTCATAAGCTTCATTGGTGTTCTTTTGTTCATAATTCATCTCATGCTCGGCGCCGATATCATTAGAAAACCTACATATAGCGGATGAAAACCTGTCACCTACAATTTGTATCTAGCATGCCGCATTAGAAGAGATTGATGGGGTAAGCACCAAATATTATCCACAAAACAGAGGATGCTTGAGCAGCAGATGGAACATTAATATACTGTATTTATAGTATATATATAATATTTCTAATGTATTATCCAGCATATTAAGTTTAGGAATAGGAAAACAATGACCAGGGTAATTATAGTTTCTTCAAACAGCTAAAGTTCGTTACACATTAGGTTTGATATAATTATACGAATGCTTGGCCCAGTGGTTAAAACGCTTGCATCTTAACCGATGATTGCGGGTTCAAACCCAGTCAAGCACCGCTGATTCATGTGCTTAATTAGTCTTTATAATTCATCTCGTGCTCAGCGGTGAAGGAAAACATCGTGTCAAATTTCATAGAAATTCTGCCACATGTGTATTCCACCAACCCGCATTGGAACAGCGTGATCGAATATGTTCCAAACCTTCTCCTCAAAGGGAGAGGAGGTCCTTAGCCCAGCAGTGGGAATTTACAGGCTGTTGTTGTTGTTTGTTGTTGTATACGAATGCTTAAAACGTTAACATTAACATATATTTACCTTAAAGTCCTCACTGAATGCTGAGAGGTCGCGCCGCAGACGCATATTAAAGTGCTTCCCGTGCGCACGGAAGCTGATGCGCAGGTCGGGGGGGTCAATCGAGCGACGCGTGCGCTTGTGCTGTGTGTGCACCGCGTCCGCGTCGTATTCCAGTGACTCATAGTGCTCCACGTATTCGCTGAGCCGTCGAGATGCTGGAACAAACATGTACATGTAGTTCATTGTTGATGAAAATTACAAGAAGAGTGAGCATTTGGCCTCTAGTATAAAATCATTGTCGTCCTATTTGAAGCTGTTGTCAATAATGAGTTTGATTTTTAATTTGCTGTTAACCTGTTACATATTCTGTTATTTTCTTCACATACGTATGTATAACGAGGCGAAGTTAATACTTCGCATTTCGTACTTTCGTACACGTTAACAGACTTTAAAGAAACGTACATGGGCATGGATCTGACACAAAATTTGACCAGCATAAAAATGTTTTACGTTTATGTCGTATGCGTATCGTTCCTAAACTAATGTTACAAAAACAAATTATCCATGAATTTATCCAACAATTAATCACCTAAATGCGTGTGTAGTTTTTGTTCACAACTTTGCGAAGATGTGGATTTGGAAAGGCGTGTGTAAAACGAAATAAAGGGAAAATGTAGAAAACATTACCTAAAAATTTGAAACCTTAAAATAAGTCAAAAGCAATAAAATATATCATAAGCTATATAAAGAATATTGTAACGAATTGACTAATAGTGGTTATATTGCCATAAATAAATTTTTAGAACATATTTTTATTAGTATCTAGTTATTAATTTTTTAATAATATTTTATTTGCATGAATTTATTTCATATAACTTAATGGTATCTGGCGTAATTGCAGACAACAATCATTCGCACCAGGTTGTGGTAGACCTAAAACCACCTTTAACATTGCAACACAAAATATTTTACAGTGGGAAGCATATTTTATATAATAATATGAATAATTTGTTTTATGAATATTTTTAAACATAAAAATAATCAATAATCTAACCGGAAGAGGTTTAAATTACAACTCTCTTTTATATAATCTATAGGGACTATAGATTCTAGGCGTTCCTTGCGTTTATGTCAATAAAATGTTCTTGATTTTCTAGATCTAGATTAAGGAATTTCTAACAGCGAAGACTTTGGTAGTTGAGTGTTTATACAAACGTGTCCTCGAAAGCACGTAAGGCCGTTATTCCTGCGCTGAACCATTTCCGAATTGTGAGAGCGAAGGAATACACTTTGTGTTTGCATACACTTTGGTACTATAACATCACTAGTTATAACCCGAAAACGGTTGTGACAATATTATAATCAAAGAACGACGACACTATAAAACTGATAAAATTAGAACGCCTTAAATTTTTGTCTTAAAATAATCCTAGAGTTATAGTTCCTTGATTAAATCTTTTACTCAAGATTTATTCACAATGAATTCATTTTCGAATCAACAATAATAATCCTGAGACTCCTTTCCGGTGGATTGAATTGGGCCAATTTGAATGCCTCTCCTTAGAATTATTCATGATTTAAATGTTATATGTACATTGTTTGGTTTATGTTATAGTATAGTTGTATCAATATATATACATATATCCAAAGCTTACAATCGGTAAGCGTAAACAAAATGCATTTATCTCTGCCTTTTATTAAATTTAAATGTAATAATAAAAACACATTAATATTTAGGGCTTATAAGTCATACATGATTGAATAGATGATGAAAAAACATGTTAGTATTCGTTGATTTCCATGTGGGATAAGTACATTTGAATTTGTTGCCGGTTCTTTTCAGTAGAATATACATTCCGAACCGGTGATTCGGGCTTTCAATTTAATCCTGCAAAATGATTTAAAAGTGCTTGTAAAACTGTAGGAGACTACTTGAATAAGTATTTTATGAATATTATATTTGAACATGTTTTTAATTTTGCTGATTTTCCAAAATCTTTAGTATGTCAACATGTTGTCTGTTTTTAAATATTAACTAATATTATTCAATTGCATTAATATTAATTGTATATTGTATTATATCAAATCAATTACAGTATCTTTTATGAATTGTCATTAATAATTTTCTCATAACGTGTAATGACTGTAGTAGCATGTATTTAACATATGTAACAATGTTCAGTGTGTATTGCTTCTGTATTTTTTGGTATAAATAAGTGTTTTATATTATAATGAATTACAATTGTTGCAAACGGCATTACTTTGTAAGTGTAAATCATATGATATCTTGTGATCCAAGACCTGATAAGATGTAAAATGCTCAAATATATTTGAATACTTTTTGTTATTTACTATACTTTTTATTATAATACAGTGGTGGGTAAATTTTAAAGTTCAGAGTAAAGAAATAAGAGTCGGTCGTCATTAGTCCACGGGCGTTGATTAAACGGCAGGGCGAACGATTCGATTTTCTCAGGATAAATTTTTCCCTGACATTAATTATAAACTTTTCGAAACTCCTAGTTAAAGACAATCGACGTAGCTTCGAACACGAATACTACGACTGAATTTAAGACTTATTTCTTGCACCTACTCACTGAACATTTCAAAGACAAAGTAACCTCGTAAAATATAAGAGCATTGTCTACTTACTTAGTCCTTTTTCTTCGTTTTATTTTTATACATACTTTAGAAATTTAAAGCTTTCTTATAATACTTCCATTATAATTTTAAAACTCAAATATAAGAATATTCAACGATTCTATGACTTTATGATGTTAAAACATCTTTAACAAATAACATATCGATGTATTATTAAAAAAAACAAAATACCCGACTGCACACTAAAAAAAGAGTAAAACTTTGCGTTGACGCAGAATTAACATGTTCCCGTGGGAATTTTGAGAAAAAACGTATCCTATATTAATTACTCCCGTGATTGAAATGAATCTAATGATACCGCATACATATTTTTTTAAAGGGAAATTTAGAAAAAATATTATTATGTCTTTATCCCGTGGGACTTTTAGGATAAAATGTATCCTATGACACTCCCGTAATCAAGACAAATCTAACGATACCTCATACATCAAAATCCATCAAGCCGTTTAGGCTACAGGAGGTCACAAAGGAAAAGACATACATACATACTTACATACACTCGAAAAACATTACCCTCCTTCTTTGGCAGTCGGGTAAAAATATGTCACATGTGATGCGTCGCTTTGGGACGATGCACATGTGCGTTGCACGTGTGTTGACACATCGTTTGTAATAATGACATTTATTATAAAATACATTACAAACATCACTAATGGAACATTTATTATCATAATATCATACATAACATGAATATCATTACATTATTATACATAACAAAAATAACAAAATGATAATAAAAAAGGACATTATAAATAAAATATTATCCGAGCAATGACGAACCCCGAATCCGAAAGAGACGTTTTATTACGTTTAAATGTGAAAATGTTTTTCTTCATAAAAAAAATCGTACAAAACATCGAAAGGAAAGACACTAAATCAGTTCCAAGATATTAACTAAACGGGCTATAACTTCACAATCGAACCGGTGTAGCTTGCGGGGGAGGAACCAATTGAATTATGAGTATTGCCTTTGCTCCGAGAATGCCACAATATAAGCCTATACATAAAAGCAAATCTTGAATAGCTGAAACAGTCCGAATCGATGTTAACAACGATCAATTTTAGTTTATTTATTTAACGAACGTAAAAGGATAGTGTATCCACATACTTATACGGAAGCTGAGAATTTATACGATAGTACTTACTCAGGACACGTAGCCGAGCTCGACCAAATAGCCAATACATTCTCGTTGACCTTTCTGCTCACCGCTAAGAAATAGATATTGTAGTTTACAGTGAGGTTTTGTCATCGAGTAACGGGACAGAGACTCGAAACGTGCATTTGGTACATTATCAAAATATCTTCCGCGAAGCGTACATAAGGGAAAAATTACATTTAAGATTCCACTCTGTACGTCTATGTAAGTCCTCTTTTAGTGGGAGGGTTTAG
Organism: Vanessa cardui; assembly: GCF_905220365.1. Classification (NCBI taxonomy): domain Eukaryota; kingdom Metazoa; phylum Arthropoda; class Insecta; order Lepidoptera; family Nymphalidae; genus Vanessa; species Vanessa cardui. The sequence goes on from NC_061131.1 coordinate 10,526,792, forward strand.
AGTGATGCTACCATTATTCACTGCTGTTTTATAAAAGGCAAACTCTTTGTGTTTCTTTGTTGCAAGACACTTAGTCCACGCGCATACTAAGAAGGAGGTATTTTTATTATAAATTGTGTTTTCATATGTACGAACTCGTACATTTATCTACTTCTGTTTAAAATCCTGTAATCCTTCATATTTTACTGTAAAAAGGCACAGTAATGCAATCGTATAACCCCTCAAAACGAGATGCATTTATCTACAACACTTGTTATATTAAATTTCAATTCTAAAAAATATAACAAGTTAAGATACGCTTTTTATAGAAATATTTTATCATATTAATTATTAAAGTTTATAAGTATTTAAGTATATAGACTATGTAGTAATTAACTGAAACATTTCACAAATCATACAAATAATAAACGATCAAAAACGTAATTATATTATATATATTAATAAACAAGACCATTAATCACTTATCAACACTTGATTTGTCGACGCTGGGCCGATATTTACATTCATTTATTTGTTCAAATGTTCGGAGCTTTTCGCAGTGTCGTGTCACTGGGTTAGTGGGTCGCAAGCCGCCTGGATACGGGCACAAAAGCTAAGTCAGTACAGCGTCGCGTCTCATTTAACACTCATTGTGTTTACATCGCGAACAAAGAATCGTGGATGTCAACCGCTAAACATGCAAGGTTATTAACCTGTTAGGTTCACGAGTTGTCATCACCATATCAATATTAACATATTACCTAAATTTACTTATAAATTCTTTTGAGAATTTATTTTTATATTTATATAATGAAATATTGCTTCTAATACTACATATATAAGAAAAAAATATTTTTTATTAAATTTAAACAATCGATTGAAATCTAAGGTCTTATGCGATTACAATAAATAACATTTGGAGAAACATCTAGAAACAAATGGTCTAAAATAATTGAAGCCAGTCACCATGACGAATAGCCTGTCGTTTGCTAGTTATATAATAAAAAATAAGTTATTTTATCTATGTAACAGAGACTCAATTGCCAAACTGGCTTATATTAATTATAAAACAATTGGATAAAAACAAGATTACAAACGGAATAATAGTAAAATTATATAACCATGTCAAGTAGGTACGATTGTTTTGTACATCACATATAATACGTAACATGTATCTTGTATATTTATCGACACGATCGATATAGGTTCATTGTGTGTATTTAGCCATCAAGTATTCTAAGATACCCGATAAGACTCTGCATCCGGCGAACATAACAATCGACTCGTTACAATGTGACAATCATAATGTGTATTGTGATATTGTATGGTAAAGTTAGCGCGTGACTTTGATTTTATTATGACTCTTTGTTCCTGTCGCCGTTCTCAGAGGGCGGCTTATTATTGAGCTAATGTGTGAGCCAATTTCATGAAGGTTTCGATTTCTGGCCAACGCAATAGAATCAAAATATTCAATCGATTGAGCTGCCAAGAATTACCGCTCGAAAATCATTTCGATTTTCAAAATACGATTTCGTAGTTTAATTTGTCTTCTTATGCAGTTATTCTTTACTAATTGAAACTTAAAGATATCGCTTACCAAAACAGTCCATTTAATTTAGTTGAACCAATGTTGTGGATATCAATCGGTGTATGAAATCTTTGATTAAGATTTAAATAATCTATTTACCTTGCCATTGGTATCAATATTAAAATACATGGAGTACCACTTATATGTCAGCAATTATTTTTTAAAGCTTCAAGCTTTATAGTTTATGTATTTTACGTAACTACATAAAAATCAATCAGATAGAAATTTCCAACTATGCCAACAAAAATGGCGGCTTGAAATATGTATATTGATGAACGAGTAGTAGAGAAGTGTTTTATTTTCAGAGCAAAATAAAACTAAGCATTATTTTTATTCAAATTCAATCCAAATTAAAAAAAAACAAAAACATTTTAACTCTAAAAAATTAGCAATCTGTTTGTGTACATAAATATTAAAAATTAGAATCAAAATAAACTTTATTCAAGTAGGCTTTTACAAGCACACTCACAATGAAGTAAAGTTACGTACGACGTACGAATAAGGCTGAGTGCAAGCAAACACTGGTGCACAGGTTTATATTCTTTCTTTATCTGATAGGACCGCAATCCGTTAAGAGCGGAAAGATCAGACGTAAGTCCAAAAACTACGTGCTCTACGGGACACGAGGTAGGGAATTCAAAAGTGTAAATTCCAAAGTCCGTTGCTTCTGGGAATTCCATGTCAGTAAAACACGGTAATTATTGACCGGACTCAGGCTGCAGCCTTAGAAGCTAGCCACTAGACATAACGAAGAATAGTCACGGTCTTCGTTATCTTCGACGAACGATTTATTTAATGTATTACTAATGATGTAGTTCATTTATGCTCATTTGTGTCCGTAATTATGTGATGTGACTAATTTCAAGGAAATTCTGCCACACGTGTAACAACCAACCCGTCTTGGAGCAGCGTGGTGTAAAATGCTCCAAAGCTTTTCCTCAAAGGGAGAAGAGACCTTAGCCCAGCATTGAGAAATTCACGGGCTGTTGATAATAAAGGAATGTGTAAATTAGCGATAAAATAATACCTAAAAATAGTATTCGTTTAAGACTGCCGACTCGTCGACATTGAGTTCAATTTATCTTGATTAATTTTCACTAACGGCTTTTTTAATTGCTCCTATAAAGCAAGGTACATTAATTGCCTTTGATTTAAATAACATTTAATCTTTTAGCATATTATTTCGTTTAATAAATTCAATGAACTATTAATATCGATAGAACTGATAACACATCACAGGTTTCTTCACGTTTAAATCAAAGTCAAAAAATAAAAACCCGATTCTTATACAGGTCCTTTCATCATCCTCATAATAAACTAATTAATATTATTCAGAAATAAAACAGAGCAGTGTTCAGTGTATATTTGAATATTTAAATGTTAAATAAAGACAAAATTAAATACGACTTTTTTTCCGTTTTTATTTAATTATGGATCTACTTTTCCAAAAAGAAATGCATCCAATTTGTTGTTTTAGTTGTGTCCTTTTATTGTACAAATATCATTTATTAATATTTATCATAAAATCAGTTTATTATGAAATAATAAATGTTATTTATTTTTTAAATCCTTTCATACACGTTTCAACGCCTAAATATATACATTTAGTATTTATTTAGTAGTAAGGCTGACTTCACTGCGTATTTTAAACTTAGTAGTTGTATCTCATGATCCGTTATGGGTATACCGTTGAAAATTTAACAGATAATGTATTTTTGTTGCCACTGTAACAAAAAATACTATAAAACAGAATATAATAAAAGTTTACTGAAGCTCTCGTATGACGAACATGATTTTTTTGTCAATATAATGGCACAGAACCCTTCGTACGCGAGTCCCGACTCGTACTTGCCCGATTTTTTGTTTGAAGAGATTCCGACCATACAAAATACGTAATAAGTATATTAAATTGATTAAAAACAACTTGTCAACTGTTAGTTTGAATAAGTATTGTAGCTGAATTGTATTGTTTGAGGTCAAATAATGTTCTAGTTCGCTATTCAAAACTTATTTGTAAAAAGGCCGTCGAACTTTTCATCCTGAGCTGACAGAAAACAGTTTTTTTCTCCTAACGGATGCGACGCGTTGACAGCGATCGAGGAAATTGCCTCTCAAAGGGAGACATGTTTTAATAAATGCTTTTCAAACTAAACGCGATAAACATTATTTGGAAAAATTACGGTCATAAACGTAATGTAGCGCGTTACGCTGATAGCGAACTAATTTACACGTGTAGATAATTATCGTATACGACTTTATAACTACGACGAATTAATAACAAATTTTAATTAAAAAAACTGGTATTATGCTAGAAATTTGCATAAAAACCGACCTCAATACACATAAAAAGTAACTGCTTATCAGGATAATGGAGCTGTTAGCGAGAAGCTATCAATCCTCATTCAGAATTGATATATGAATACGAAAGAGTAATTGTTTGTTACTCTTTCGCGTTTTATCTCCTGAACCGACTTTGAATACACATTGTCCGGGGTAGAGAAATCCACACATTCCCTTCCCTTGCACGTGCGAGGAAACTAGTTCATCATATTTACAGCTACATTTAGTCGTCGGCGCTTTAATCGCTTTTTAAGGATCGGTCGTTAAGTAGATACATAAAAGTAAGATGTCCTTGATTGAGGTTTAAGTTCGCCAATTATAAAATTTCATCAAATTCATTTAAGCTGTTTGGACGTGAAAAAGCAACATACAGACTGATAGACATTATATACTTTCGCAAATATAATACATATTAGTATAGTTATCTACAACTCCATTACATTCCAGCTGAACGTATAACCGTTACGTATCAAAAGTATATTAATTATTTTCATACCTACGTTATAAAAACTAAAACAATGCCTCTTCAATATTCACGAAAACAATACTGTCTGCTCATATTTTTTGCAGACAACTACATTTGCTCTGCACCTAGAGGCAACGTCCAATTATGTGAAGCAAAGCATGCAAAAACTTTCATAAATTTTATTTTGCCAAGTTTGAATTTTTTAATTAAGCATATGCTCTGTAAATACTATTCCACAAAGCGTTCTGTCTGATAATGAAAATTTATTCTACTTTTGCATTAAAACGAAAGTTATGTACATAGTTGAACATTTTAAATGTACCTACGTACATTTTAAAGGTAATGAATTATAAAGATATGCATTTAAAAAAAATGTATTACTCATTTCTGTTTTAAATACAAACACGAATGCAATTACGTGGCAAAAAAAGCACATATAATTCTGTGTCAATCTAAAATGATTACATGTTTAACATGATTAAACACCGTATTACGTGATACACGACTACCGCTGAAGAGAAAATAGCTAATAAAAGTGTCTCAAATTTGAAATTTGAAAAATTTGAAATCGTTCGTAACATAACGTAAATATGTAACAATTACATCGAGACCGAGAAAGTTTCCGTCGGGCTTAGATAACATTCATTATATTTGAAATATAATACTTAATAATATATTTCAAAGCTTTGTTAATACCATTTCCTCGAATCGACATAGTCACTGAATCGAAAACGGGGAGCTGGCGAAGATCGCGGTTTTAAATCCTGACAACACCTATCAGTTTTCATATACTTCATTTATGTGTTTAATTAAGCTCGTGATAGTGAAAGGAAACATCGTGAGAGCGTGCATGAGTCGAATAAAATTCTGCCAAGTATTCGTACTGAAATATGCTTCAAGATCTAAGCGAAGAAGGCAAGAAAGATTAACTATGGTTTTAATCGTAAAGAAAATTTCGAATATATATACTACAAAAATAACTCATAAACTATATAACATATATAACTATAATAGAAAACATGAAGAGCGTTATTATATTTGTTTCGCTTAGTATTGAATTTAAAAGAGGGTAAAGGAAATTAATTTATATTCATGAGTGAATATTTGAAAATAGTACAAAAACAAAGCCATATATACCTATATCACATAGCGTAATTTTGTAACATGAGGATATTATTACTTATTTAAATAAATAAATCATAATTAAATATAACTAAAAATAAATTTAATTTATTTGCTTTACGAATGATATAACCTTCGCTTTCGCTTTAGTCTGAATTTAAAACATATACTAATTAGCAACTTCAGAAATTCCTAATCAAACTATAAAGTTTTTAAATAAGAATAATTAACATAACAAATTCATTCATAAAATAGTATTAACTCCGCGTCCACTTTATAAACAATATATACAAAGGTAAAAATTAGTTGTGGCTGACTCTTGCAGATATTAATTAACCAGAGAATAAATTTAAAAAAACGAACGAGATCCTTTGTTTGTATACTTGTAATCCCCGACCCAACCTTAAAAAGGAAAGCTCCCGGGAGATTATGGATTACTCGATTGTCCCTCGAGTTTAAAAACTTCACTTGATGCAAAGATTAAGCTCCCTCGGTGTCTTCTAAACATTAACATCTGCTTTAGGTATTTTTACAAACTTTTTATACCGACAGATAAAAAATAAAAAAAATAATTTAACAAGAAAAGGCTAACGATAAATAATTTAAAATGGCTTTATTTATTTCGTAATAAAACATGTGCATTTTATATTAACTTGTGTTGCATAGATGAATTCACATCTTCCAGAAAATAAAAACCGAATATATATAAATAACTACATAATCATATGGTTGTGGATGTTTTGAAGTTTCTTTGAAATAACTGTTATGGATAATTTGTATATGGACTCATCTCTTTATTTAGATTGTATAACTATTTTTAGTTGTTTAGATAACACAAATGCACTCTCTATACCCTGACTCTCGTAGCCCGTATTGGCTTCAAAAAGAAACCAAGCGCTACGTCCGGAATGAATAGTCAAATAAAAAAAAAATACTTTGCTTTTGGGCTGATTCGAAATTCGAACCTGCGACTACAAAATAGGTGAGATACTAACGTACTACCTTATAATCTAACCAGTAAATCAACTAGTTTATTGCAATACTTAGTAGTATTTCATTGTAAGCTATATCGTTACTACACTTCATAAAATGAATTGTATCGATAAAATTATAAAATTAATTGATGTCATTATATTACAAGAATAACCGTCACCAAAACTCTCTTAAACTTGTAGCGAACAATACAAAGACGATCCAACTCAGCGAAAGATAAAAGTGAATTTGATTAAGTAGTTGGCCAACCTCCGGTTTGTCAATAAAAAACAATGAGAGGAAGACCTTTAAGGGATGCGACCAATTACTTAGCAACCAACCACTTGGATAGATTTACCACACCGATGTGCTACATGCACACCTTCTGTGCGTGCTTTGAAATATCTAATCTGTACTAATAGTATACTTAAATGCAAAATTAACTCTATGTTGTTGTCTCTTTCATTTCATTTTTAAGGAACTACTAATCTGATTGTGATGAAATATCGGATGAAGCATGTTTGAATCCAGAGGATAGACACCGTCAGTTTATCCTTTGATAGTGTTTGGGATAAGGGGATTGTATACAAGCTCTTGAACCGTCTCCGTCACCGACTAAAAATCGATACTGTTTTATACATTTGAGACTAATCGACTTCTACACTGGTTGACCGATGACCGTTGAAATTGTCACATAATATACATGTTTTCTAATGGAGAAGGATACTATTCATTTTATCGTAAGTCGTAACTGACTGCTACCGACATGATAATGAGATTATACTAAAGCAAGAAGAATATTATAATAATGTCATATCGGCAAGTCGTATACAAAATACCAAAAAAAAAATGTACGTATATACATATGAAACTAAGAATTTCTTTGTATGTTACCGAACTTGGCCGTCTTTTGTTATACAATCAGCGCCTCAACTGGGTTGAATTGCTCAACAATTGAGCAATATAAATACTAGCGGGAACCAACTATCGATACGACCTAATTGACAAACTGTGTACGGGACGTAGCGAATTTGAACCGATGCTCCAATTAAATTGACACAAAACAATCCTTAAACCTCCTCTCCACGCTCTAGTGCTTCGCAGCGAGCTTGCACACATCTTAATACACGGAACAACGTAATTACGACACTGAAGCAGTTACGCATCGTATCGTCGCGTAATATATATATTTTTGTAATACTCGGTTAGTTTGTCAAAACTAAGTATTATATATTTCATAAGAATATATTTTAAAATACAAAAGTTTAAGCAGCACCTTACGAAGCAAAAGCTTGTTGAATAGTTAAAATTAATACAAACCCAGACTGTAAAATGTATCTTGAGTGCATAAAAGGAAGGAGAATTGGTTTTGTTAGAGACAAATGAAAACAGTTAGCGTGAGAGTGGAACCGCAATAGTTGAAGTAATCTTAGACACTAAGGATACGGAGTCGACTGTAGCAGTCGGCATATGTCACTAATTGCCTTCATTGTCCAGAGAGTGCTCGCGACGTCTACTAACGTTCCTGCAAAAATGATCCTGTAATACATTTCAAGTCGATATTCTTAATCGTTATGAGATGATAAAGACATACTATAGACATAATATTCATGTACTTAATTTGTGTTTATAATTCATCTCGTGCTCGGCGTCGAAGGAAAACATTGTGAGAAAACCTGCATGTGTCTAATTTTATAGTAATTCTGCCACATACATATGTATTCCACCACCCTGCATTGGAACAGAGTGGTGAAATATGTTCCAAACCACTTCAAAGGGACAGGAGGCCTAGGCCCAGCAGTGGGAAATTTACAGGCTGTTGTTGTTGTTGTTATTGTAAACATTGTTGGAAATAAACAGACATTATCTCAAAGATTTTTATATCATATTTATGTTCTGACTTTAGAATGTTATGCTCTCATTGAACCGGCTTCGCGTATAAGTATAATTTAGAGACATACGTGTTTAGAGTCGGATGAAACCTGTGCGGTTATCCGTGACGCGGGAAGAGTCCTTGTACACAGTTCTAGTGACCCAATTATATACACGCGAATATGTTTATTTAAAACTTTAGAAACATTATAAAACTATACTTTTAAATACTAACTTAATTATTATTCCGCAGATCTAATTTATAAACTAAAAGCAATTATAGATTTCGCTTTTGTTGTTGATATTTTTTTATTATAGCATTATCATTTTTATAATAGATTATCGTTAATTAAATAACTAACAAACACTAGAAGTAAACAATACACACATGCAATATGGTTAATTGAACAATTGGATTATACATATTAGCTTTACAAATTAATATTTGTATTCAAATATGATTGTTTAATTCTAAAAGCCGTATACGTTTTGGTTTCGAAAGGGGTTGAAATGTGTACATTTACAATGTACAACTATATCCTGACGATCGATAACTGCCGATCTAGTTAGGCAGTAAACTCAGGTCAATTACGACTATTGACGAGAAAATGAATTGAAATATCTGGACTTAATGTAGGCAATAGTCAATTTGCTACATGATTACAAATACATATTATAGTACATATTATATTAATAACGTTTAACAGCCTTTTATTTTAATTTAACTGCAGTCCTAAACTAACAAAATTCAGATGAACCTTAACTTGTAGTTATAAATATAACAATTAAATTGTTTATTTGTTTGTTTGTTACGCTTTCACGTCTTAACTACTCAATTAATCTTATATAACACCTTTAACGCGGCCGAAGCGGCGGGCTGAAACTCTAACAAATATAAGTCTAACTTTGTATATGCAGTAATTTCTCGCGCTGTACTAAACTGTGAAACCACGTCTTATACCGTCAAAGAAGTTTACACTAGTTCACTCCACATTCAATCCTGAACACACACAAACAAAACTTTGCACCTCGACGAAGCTCTACCACAAAAAAAATTGTTATTAATATATTTACATACACTTAGGTATGCTAAATTGAATGTAACATTAATTTGTCTATGTGTACATGTCCGTCCAAAACCTCCCTAAAGTGCGGTTGTACAGGTCAACGACCGTTTACTCCCCACTGGGATTTCATCTGGTACTGCATGTTTGTAGGAGATTAATGTTTCATTATTATTTCAGTAATACTTCAGAGCATGAATTGGAAGTCATGGATTAAACGTTGTAAATAAAGGTTAATTACACAGACCGCTATTTAGTTTTACAAAGTTAAGTTTAATCGCTTCGCTGCACGTTGAACTTCTTGAAAATATGATCGTACCTTTTGAAATATAAATTTAAAGCGCTCACAATGGCATAAAGCTCTCCGGCATTTAGCAGTTTTCTAAGAGCGTACATTCAATACTTAATAAAGTTTTCAAGCCTGTCAACAGAACCTTTACTTGTCGTCTTGATTTTCATTATAAATATTATATAATATGAGACACCAATTTGCAGCGATCTTTTATTAAATATGTAATTTTGTGTTTTGTATTTTAATATAGGTATGATATTCAGTCGTTATGACTATTATGGTGAATAAGAAACGGCCGAGATAAAACGAGCTCTATCGGAATATATCTTTTAATGGCCAATGAATCATGACCCTCGGTTGTGACGTAACGACATCTGAAAACAAGAACTTGGGGGAAATACGACTTTATCACACAAATTATACAAAATTATAAAAAAAAAACAGAACTTTTGAAATTCTTCGAACTTTATATACCATACTATTGTAAAGATCTTAAACTTAGTTATGATAAAATTAATTATGTAACTACAAAAATAATACATATTTAGAAATGTCACTATATTTTTTGTCTGATATGCTTGGAACCTGAAAAAATATAAGACATTATTTTAATTTTGGAATATGAATATCTTAGACACACTTCATATGAATTAGAACATATCGTTTGTTTATATGAGTCATCCGAAGAGCCGGCATGTAGTCACGTACTGGTAACCTCGGCGTACTATCTCCGAGACTATGGGGACCGTCGCGCGTCGCGTCGCATCGTTTGGCCCCACAGACGCCCATTATTCAAATAATATAACGTCTTGGCATCGCAGTAAAGTAATTAAGCCCTTGATGTCTTCAAAGCATGAGTCAATGTTATTATCATAAGCCGGTGACCGAGACGTCTGGCGTCGCATCTCTGTCCATTCAGTGTGTTTAATCAAAGCGTCCGTTCCCTGTTACCATTCAAGTCGGCTGACTCTTACTTCCTAATGAGCCCCGATTTTAACAAAAAATATCCGTTTATAAGATACTTCAGCAAAGGCATATTTGGAAACGACTTGTAATAAATATATACTTATGCAAACGTTTATTAGGAATATATAAAATGCAAGGTAATGAATACTTTATGACATAAAATATCACCGACCGCGTCCAAGGCTAGCTAGGTAGCCTAATTAGAATTTCGAAACTGCATTTTCGCGAGTAATTTCAATTACACATACAATTATATTTTAAGCATCACAAATATGTTACTAAATGAACTCTAATAAAAAGAAATTACCTAACTTTTGTTTAGCTCTCGAGCGATATTGTGCAATGTTCAAGAGATATTTTCGTTTAAATTAAACACTGTTTCATAAAAGCACAAAGAACGTTAAGCCCTTACATAATTCAAATTTTCGTCAGTTTCGTGTTATCAACGGAGCAATAAAATATTTCTTATTCGTGAATTCAAGATATGGAAGGAACAAAGATTAAACCTAGATATCGGTACTGCGTGTGGCGAGTCATGCTCGGCCAAGCGTGACCTTCCAAGGTTGTAACGCGATTTAACTCGCCTCGAGCTAAGCCCTACACCTAGTTTTTTTTTATTACCACAGGAACCAATTACCTCGACCCAATCTACTCGTTTTTTGTAGTTCCCGCATACAAAATATTTTACTTTCATTTAGAAATGTATACCGCATGTGAAGTGAAAGTTAAAACATTTGATAATACATATGCATATCAGTTGAACTTCCTATTTCTATGTTTTGATTTGGAACATCTATTGGCGCCCCTTTGGGATAATACCGACTCGTGTGCTGACTGCCGTGACGGCAAACGACATTAAATTCTCTTTTACTGTCATGCCTCCGCTACGTGGTACTTATCCTACAATAGGTATATAACACTTCGTAGCAATATGTGTTATACATATTCTAGAATATTCAGTAATATAACATATATAAAGCTCTATTTTTTTATTTATTTAAGTACATATTTATTTATACAATTTCATTAATTATAAATTCTTTCAATACCGTTAATAATATATTTCACATCACATCAACCAGTTACGAGCAGGTTTTTTTTTTTTTAAATCGGGACGGTATATTTTAATTGGCTTATAAATAAGCCTTTATAAATTTCTTTCGCAAAATAAATTGCTGGATCAAAATATAATGTTTTTATTTTATGTAAATTAAATAACGATAATGATTATTACTGAAGTTGCGAGTCAACGTTTTTATCATGATGATGATCATTAATAATCCTTAATCGGCAGTTTTTTCACATATATTTAAATTGTGGTCCAATGGTAGCAGAACTGAAGGCGTATAAGCTTTCCAAGGTCTTTAAATAGGGGGAACTAGTCCGTCCCCTTTCTGAACAGATATCGCGTTCAGGGATTACCTGCAAGTAGCTCAGTGGGGCGTCGCTTAGCTTCCGCAACGTACGCCATTAAGGGGACTTCAGCCCACTTAAGTCGGTACACTATCATAGGGTTGAGTCGACGATAACACGCCAAGTTTTGCAATTTGAATGTTAAGAAATCTTCACTAGTTACCCACACTAATTAATATTGTACACGCAGTTAATGATTTTCAAATGCAAACAGACCGATTAATTATTATTATTGTTGTTATTTTACTTAGTTTGCTCACTACATTTGACATTGAAGCGCAAGAGAATTACTATTATGTAAAAATAAATTTTCATTACGCTTTTCATTCAATGCATATATATATACATATTTTCTTGTACTTAGTGTACAATATGCAAAAGGCACAGACCATTTTATTTGTGAATCTTCTTGTTTTGTCAAAGTTAAAAACGAGTTAAATTGAGACTAAAACATAGGCATGTAAATGGTTCAGAAATATCCAGCAAGTTGCTTAAACTTAGTGATACTTATACGCAGATTTGACAACACAATTGGTTTCCCGTATCACTATCAACTGAAATATATCATCAAAATTATTAAATACTAGTAATCCGTCCCGGCTTCGGAGAGCTAGAATAAGGGTCTGCATAAAGTTTATATTGAAGGACAAATACTACAAAGATTTTTTGTTTAGTTGTAAAATTTTATCACACATTTATAAAATATAAGTATTAATTTACTAAAAATTTAAAAAGAAAATATCATACTTAACATATATTAGGTAGTACCTCAATAAAACTTCACGACACCAAGTAATTTAGTTGTTATCATTATCGCATACTGTATTCCAACAATAAGAGGAAAATAGCCAATTAACAACATTTGACAGCAAATTAGCGTGCTTTAATTCTTCGAGAGCTTTATTCACTATGAATTTCGAAAAAAATGGCGTTTAGAAGATCGACAAATCTTTTATCGGAATGTTGGAAGTAAAATTAAAGTGGTTAATATAAGTAGTTAAATGTAATAGTATTATAATATAATATATTAGTAGCGCACAGTATAGCTGAATTATTGTCAAATCTCATAAATACTAGGCCATACAATCTGGCCACAAAAACCTGTTAATTAACTGTCTATTTTATTATGATATCCTTTTTTTGTGGTCAATTATATAAATTGTTAAGTAAACATTTTAATTTGAAACGTTAAAAAGAGCTTTATAACTTACGTATATTTTTTAAATAAAAACTTAAATAACAAAAAGCTCGTAATAGCAGCTCTTAGGGATAACGTACTAACTCAAGCTAGACGTTTTTTGCAAACAATTATTATCGTTTGAGCGCGAGTGCATGAGAATTTTTAACCTGTGAACTGACATCACTATTGAGAGTGTATTATGACGTTAGAGTATAACAACGTTTCATAATTGCACATAATGACACCGAGACCGTTCGCAAAACGTTTTAAAACGATGTCGCTTTATGAATTTTAATTACTACAATCTAGTCACGCTACCTCTGCATACAAGCTTACATATGATAATAATGTCGCTTCAAGTTTATTCCCCTTAAATCTGTTATCATTGTCAATGCGACCGGATTTCGTGTCATCCGTTTATGATTACTGATAAGCCGAAGCTACATTACATTAGTGTTGTAATCGTACGTTGAATCAGACGAGAGCGTGCAAAAAGACACGGTTGACGCATCGAACAGTGCGCGCGGGCTGTGACGGTGACGGGCGGTGCGTTCGTTGAACCGGCGAGGTCACGACCATCGTGACGTGTGCTGCCTTTAAACGCTTCCCGTAATACGTTCGACGGCCTCCCAGACTGCAAACCGCTGCCAAACTTCCAATATTTACCATTCTCGAACTAACGTTCGTCTGTATCGCTTCGACTTTTGTTTAAACAACGACGCTCCGGCGAAATCGTTAAATTGTCGTTCTTACTTTAATAGAATAAGGAAGTAATTTAATGGTTTTTTTTGTTCAGTGACCTAAATTTTTTTTTGTATATGAGAATCAGAATCAATTTATTTCGGCATAAACAAAGACTATCCTAAAAGATATCTTTCTCGTTATTGTTAACTTAGGTTAATTCACATTATAGTATATTTATTGTTTTCATTAATATTTTAACAACTCAAAAGTTTAAAAGAGTACAAAGGTTTCATTTAGGGAAAACCCTCGGGTTACAGTGGAAAGCTAAGAACACTAACTATTCTCGTCATAAAAAATAAAAAAACAAGTCGCAATCTATACATAATGAGCGTCGTAAAAGTTTATGGCTCTACCAACCTAAATGTTTGTTATAAAATAAACATTGCTAGCAACGAGGAAACTCTTAAAACACAGATTAAGAACATCATTCTAATGTGATAAACGTGGAAGTAGATATTGTATGTCTTTATATATTTTTGTTTATTTATTATCCGACTATTGGACGTATTTTCTAAAGCCACACGATTTGCTTTTTCTGTACATATACATAAGGTTTTATGCATAACAATCTAAACCTGTAGCCTCCAATCCTCCCAATTCCAAGATAAAAAAATAAAACGAATTAGAATTAATTTTACGAAATGTGACTAATAAGCTAATTTGAAGAATCTATAATATATATTATTAGAAGTAAAATTAAAGCTTACACATATATGTAATAGTTAAGTTACTAATGTTATATTGTAAATAAAGATATATTAATCGAGAAATTTGTAATGTAAGTTAGTTCGTTTATCTTTAAATCTTATTCGATTAAAATAGTCTTAACATAAGAATACACCTCGGTAACCCGAGTGTGGGTCTGCAATGGAACTTTTGAGCCAATAACAAAATGTAGTCAATTATAAAATAATATACTTCTTGAGTGCGTCCTTCGTTTAAGTAGGCCACGGAGCCTTGATTCACTGAGCTACTTTATTCAAAATTGGCTTGTTTTAGCTTTGTTTCATAATTTCCTTCAAACAATACAGGTTTCATTACGATGTATTCTTATAGACCTTCTCGGTCTATATGAACGTGTAAATGTCGCAGGTATTGTGTGAGAGACGTGATTTAGACGATTGTCAAAATTTCGTCTAATTGCCGAGTCGAGTATCTAGCTAAATAGATTCAATTATTTTGCAATTACCTTACCTACGTTTAGCTACATCACATTTGATACGAGGACATATTAGAACACTAGAATTGTATATTTGAGGTTATAAATCTAGTATGTTATTTTAGTAGCGACGAAGTGTTTATATTTCTCTAAATAAATCTCTACTAATAGGCTAAAATCTAAATGATTAGTATTAAACCTTTGTTTCGATTATTAACATCGTCCGTTTGTACGCAGTTTAATTATCCATGCCTTTATATCTGGTATAGGTATATTCATTCAGTAAAACAAATAATTACATATTTATAAATAGAACTAATCTAACTAGAAAATACTTTTTATCAGACGATATCGTAGATTACATGTAGGTATTATACGATAAAAATAAGAATAGTTAACAAGTTTAATCGTGGGGTCATGGGTCTTTTGTATTTGATTGATTAATTAACCTAATAATCGTTAATTATGTTACGCTGTTAGATAACCTTAGTTATAATTATATAATAATTGTACCTACTCTATTGTTATTTTAAAATAAAATTATATCCGATAGTTAATTGCCGATTAATTGAAACGTAATTACGAAAAATAAAAAGCTCATGATTTAGGAAATTTTCCTCGTTAAAATGAAACAAATAGTTTCCCAAATATAAGAATTGAACAATTGCAAACGACAAAGCATTACCTTGTCGCAGAATTAGTCATAGACGAACGACTTCTAAGAAATATTCCACCGAGTTAGTTGAAGACCAGTCACCATTTGCTTGCGGCTGAGCATACAACGAAACGGCCTCCAGCTTTAACCAATACCTGCTAATGAAACAATACCGCCGTTCCCTTTCAGACTCTTTTCATAAGTTTAATTAATCATCCTTTGTAGTCCAGCTTCAATATAAAAATGAATAACAGCCATACTTTATTTTACAAGCAAGCTGATGTAGATAATACATTATTTTTATGTTTTTACTTTAACTATTGTTGCCATTATCATTTTTTATTATTTTATTAATATGAATTTAAAACACAAATTAATGTTTTCGAATGTTTTGACAAAGTCATATCAGAAATATCCTGTTATTTATTGCCTTTACTGCTTATCCAGGCAAGTTTAAATGCTGGTGGGCTGACTATTATCACGCATAATATTGCATTAGCCGTTATTGATATTAATGTAAATTACCTACAGAAATAGATAGGCACATCGAGGAAACGATACAAAATGCACTTTCTCTGTATGTAATGTTGGGTAATTTTCATTATTAAACAACAATTGATTATGATAATTCATTGGTTAAACAATAACGATTTAATATACAATTACATGATTATTAACGTCTTTATAGAAACTGACACACAGTCGATATATTTAAGTTTTTTCAAATAATTACATATGGAAAGTATTAAGTGTAAAATTGCAGGTAAAAATTATACATTGCGCATCTTGGGGGGTAAAGGCGACGCGTGTGCCGTAACGGTGGACGGTATGATGACCCTTATTGTCATGACCCCTATGCACCGCAGCTCTCTCCTTCCTTATGTGTGCTTGCGAGTCTACTAAATAGTTGATATTTAAAATGACAATAATATAAAACTGTTTTATTTATTATTTTCTAGCGACTCGCCCCGGCTTCGCACGGGTGCAATTCTGTTAATGAATATTCCACAGAATTTGTTTATTTACGTCACATTAGAAGGTTCTAAAATTATCAGTGTTTATTTACTTTATTGTCCATATATTACAAACCATTATATCAGTTTGTCTATTTATTATAAACTTTAAAGATCTAAGCGACTTTGTTTTATGTAATGATTAAAGAAACAATGCTTTTATTTTTGTATTCTATATGTATTTATTGTACATGTATTTTCTATAATACGTCCCATAAATTATTATGCCATGTTTGTATACATTTTTAAACAATGTTGATATGTATTTTTTCAATACACTCAACAGTGCTGTTACCGTGCAGGACAAATGATAAGCCCCTCGTTGATGGATGCGCAATCTGAAGGATGCAAATAGATGTTCCAAGTGGATATTTCCTTTTGTTTATTTTCTATATTTATAGCTTTTTATTTCTATCCCAGGTACGTATAGTTTACATACTCGATATTTTACCTAAAAACATAAATGAAATGAAATCAAATATGTTTTTCCGAATGCAAGTTTTGGAGTATTTAAAAAAAATTCGAAACTGTATACATTTTTAAATGTACTATTGAATATTGAAATATGAGTTTCTACATCACATGGGAGCTCTTTTATTTTATTTATGCGAGTAATATTATCGTATATTTTGGAGTCGAATATTACTTGTTACATTGCATAATATTTATTAATATTTCAAATAGTGGTTTTTGATGCGCGATCTCTTGTTACAATGGAAAAACAATGCATTAAATATAATTTAATGTTTTATTAAGTAATTGATCTACAAATTAATAAAACATGGGTTTATTCGAAACGGCCATTAATGTAATCAATTTTCCATTTTTATTTTACGTTACGTAAAATATCATGATATGCAAAAAGTTCAAAACTACGCACAAATATGAGAAATAGGATGGCTATGTGTTCCGTTAAGCTATAAATCTGATATACGAAACTGGTTTCGCGCGCCTCCAGTTTGTACATATCATTGAACATTGACAGAATTGTGGTATGGTGAAAGTAGCACAAAGTGAATTATTATGGGTGTGTACTTAGGCATCATTGCACATATATTGTTAAACAATAAAACTATATTAATCTGATGGCCTGTTAAACTTTGTTTTCTGCATTCTATCAGCATTAAAACAAAGTGCCCATAGTGAAAAATAAAAATTATTTAAAAAAAAATTGTACCAAATTTAAATGCATATAAAATCAATTTTTTCATTGTTATTTATACCTTTATTTATACCTTATATGATACCTTTTGAATTAAATCTTCATATTTTAGCAGTGGAAACAACCATATTATAAACAAAGAAAAATGAACTCTTGACAAAATATTTCATATAATTTTAAATTATTAAATATATTTTTATATCAATAACTCTATTACAACCTAATAAAAATTATTATGTTGCATTAATAATATATATTGGTATAATGAAATGATATTTTGGCAAGTTGAATACAAATAAATACCTGCTTTTTCTTAATTCAATTATCCCGACCTAAAGTAAGAGAGAAAAAGAGCCATTCCATATAAATTATTACTTAAACACTTTAATAAATAACAGAGGACAGTCCACATTAGCCTTACAGTGTTTCAGATTGAACTAAACCAAATCAATAAATTATAATCATTTTGATTTCATTTTCTAATTGCTACATGCTCTCAAAAGTCTTTGTCTGTAAAATGTCTATAATAATTTACAAATACAATGACATACTTTTACTAAACTTTTAGCCTGTGATTCATATCATCTTAATGATTATGTTATTTTCTATTAAACAGGCTTATGTGTAAAAAACTTGTTATATTTCAAAACACACACACAGACAACTGCAACATAGAATTGTTGAGATATATTTTTAAAATTTTTATAAATAGTTCAGCATATATCGAGATTAAATACCCTATATTTGCATATTTAAAAGTAATTAATATAATTAACATAAGATTGTAATTATTTTCAATTATATTTTTTAATGAAGCCTGTTAAAACTTAATTATATATTTCATCAAAGTTCTCATTGAAATAAATTCATATACAATGTTATTGCTAAACATAAATGCTGATCGAATTTAATGGTTGTTTTAAGGTGAGGTAACATCACCATTAAATTGTTGTTTCATAGATAGATTGTGAGATATTGTAATGTCTATTTCATAATTTGAACACTTATTTAACTTTGGGGAGTATAATAAATGTTTATATTTTACCTTTTAGGTAATGTGTTGTACATTTGTACTTAGATACAAAGGGGCTCAGGTGTTAAAAGCATTAAATTATAGACTTGGCTTTCAATCTTCTTAATATGTAATTTATGTAGTAATTGTGGGTAAGTCATAAAAAATATATAAATGTCTGTATTTTAGTTTACAACTACACTGTTATAAAAAGTTCCTTTACTTTTAAATGGTTTAAATAATTATTTTAAAATGAAATGTATCTGTTTATGCAATTTAAGGAAAAATGGAAGGCTAATTTAAATCTTTCAAATTTATTACTATACTTATAAACATTATATCCTTATCATCAAATTTATAAACAAGTGTTAAATAGCAAGTTATTAAGTTTTTTTTAAAAAGGTTTTAAAATTATCCTTATAATAAATAAAATTCATTTTCCCCTAAATGTAGCTTCGAATGTATGACTAATGCAATTTCAGAATATGTGACTAATGTGTTAACGTTTTGAGAATTCGAAATATAGTCTGTAGTAAATAACTGTAAATGAATCTGAGACTAATTGATATACAGATCAATATATATGAAAACACTTACCACTTTCTATGTATGGGAAGGCGAGCAGTAGGAAAATTATGTATCCAATTTCACTAAACATTGTCGCTTACTAACACACACTTTTGGTATCACTAAGTCATCGCACACACAGCTGATTTTCGAACCACACAAAACCTTTGTCTGTTTTCGATAAAAACGCATGCGCGTGCAAACAATATTTTTTATTTACATTACAACAAATCTTACTCTAAAAAGACGATAAACTAAATAAACATGCCTAACAACGCGACCGTTTTGATTACTGTCGGAGTCTCGGTTTGGTTCCGTTGAAACAATAAATAACAACAAATTATATTTTGCCTAAACTAAATCAACTTAGAAAACGAAACTTATTGTGTTTTATTAAATAACACAAATCAAAACAATTCCACTTATGCATTATTGTTCCATGTTTATTTTATATTCCATAACTTCACTAATTTTATCTAAAAATTGCCGTGGAAGCAATTTCTGTACTTACAGACTTGACTGACATATTGGAATTCTTTATTCTACTGAATGTTGCCAGTTACTTATTTCTGCGTCTGTATTATTTGTCTACTCTGTAACAGCTTATGTTTATGTTCAGCGTTAGTGGCGCTAGAAGCACAATCGCCAGAATGTGTTTATTAAATATTTATATACGTGTATTATAAGACCGTCAAGAAATAATATAGGCAATATTTTAGTATAATAAAAAAAATCACATTACCTATATATAATACAGCAAAACCGTTTTAGCGTGGTAACGGCACATGCGATCGGGAATCGAATAAAATCGGAAGATCTGTCTTCGACATAAGAAAAATTACATTTATTACAATCTTATAATTATTACATATAGGTATTATTCTTATTATAAATAGTTGAATATAGCTTTTATTTGAAATTACTGTTATTTGTTATAAGACTTTTACACCTACAGCAGCAAAAGAACAAAATTAACTCAGCACTGAGTAACATTGACTCAATGAGAATGCTGCACATCTAAATTCATTTGCTGTATTCATACCAAGAAAGACTGTCATGCTTATAACTTCTGATGCTTAAGAGGATAATGTGTTTTACGCCTTTTGTATTTTATTTTAAACGCGTAAAATATATGTATTTATAGATTTGATATGAAAGAAAGCATCGCGCAAATACGCCTCGGCACAATTATGGCTCTGATAAATTTAAAATTAAAAGGATCCGTTTCATTTTCTTTGGTTTTTCATATTGATTATATATGATTGATATAGTACAGTGATCTGCTAGCCCGTACTGGGCATCGTGCAACACATCCCCCATAATTTTTCGCGCATTTATTTAAATATCTCCTAATGTTACCACGAAATTTTTTTGAACTCCACTTCCACTTACCATCAGTTAAAATGAAATGAAAAACAATCTGTATTTTCAAGTGTAAAGGACAATCCTCCAGGCTCCAATGTGTTGTCGAATATCAACTAGTATATATTTTAATATGCTATCTACTGTTAAAAACCGATAGTACCTATTTATGGCATTAGCCAGACTATCCTGTAGATATTTTGGAGACCTTTAACTGGTTTCGTTCTTTCGACAAATTTAAAGAAAGGAATTTGAGTTTGTAGAACAAAGTTTTATGAGTAATGAAAGAGTGCAAGATATAGGAGCCATTATGCATGTGGTGAAAGTAAATAGATAATAATTAATTTAGATATATAATATTATGCTCCTATGTACCTATTAAGCGTCGCCATTATCAATTATGGGTGTATTTATAAGAATAATACAGAACAATCTAAATTACCATCATTATAAATTCAAGACTAGTTGAATTGGTATTTTCTCAGGCTAAGCTACCCAAAAATCAGTCTTGATTCATTTGCATTTCTTGGCCATATTTTGTATAGAATAATTGGGTTACGTCATGGGTTCATTTTAGAGCATTTGTAATGCCGGGACCCTTACGGCTAATAATATTTCAGTGAATTGTTCAGCACGACCATCATAATGGCATGTTGAGTGATCTTATGCATCTATACACTTAATAAAATTGGAATGTCTATTTTTAATACCAAAAAAGCCGCTTCTTATTAAATTCATAATTATGTATGTACATATACTGTACTGTTACATATACCAAAATAACCTCTGGACCAATGTTGGCGGGAACTTCACTGGCAGTAAACTGATTAAAATGATATGATATGATAGAAATTATTACACAAATTTATATAAAAATAACATTTATTAAAATAATTTGTAACAATTTTTGATATAAAAGCGATATTACATACCT
Organism: Vanessa cardui; assembly: GCF_905220365.1. Taxonomy (NCBI): domain Eukaryota; kingdom Metazoa; phylum Arthropoda; class Insecta; order Lepidoptera; family Nymphalidae; genus Vanessa; species Vanessa cardui. The sequence continues at coordinate 10,548,654 of NC_061131.1, forward strand.
AATTTAACAATGAACAGTTTTTTATGAAAGGCTGTTATTAAAAATACCTAATTATCGTTTAGATATATTGTATACAAAACTATCAATTTTAAAGCAATGCGGAAATTATTTAGTATATTTAAATCAATTAAAACAATAACTTACTTCTTTGCTAAGCATCTGAGTAAATGTTTAAAAATTAATATACAGTGTTATATTGTAATACAATTATAACAATTATCATAGCACAATAATATAACTGTTTTATATTATAATTTAGGAACCATAAAAATCAACTCTCCTGGAAGTAAATTATTAAGGGACAGCTTCATGCAATTTGCCTGGAGAAAAAACTCCTTTCTCTGTTATTATCCCTGTAATTAGGGAGGCTGGTGTTACGTCGAAAGATGGGTTCCAACAACTTATACCTGTAAATAATAAAATAAAGCAAATAAAATATTTTAACTTATTGTCTATATATCTTATCTACTTTTATGATCAACTAGCGACCCGGCCCGGCTTCGCACGGGTGAAATGTGCAACTTAACTAAAGTATTTAAAACATCACTTTAAAACTTCTAAAACTATCTATGTTTTTCTAGTATATTGTGCATATATTATACATATAAACCTTCCTCTCGAATCACTCTATCTATTAAGAAAACCGCATCAAAATCCGTTGCGTAGTTTTAAAGATTTAAGTATATATAGGGATATAGGGACAGAGAAAGAGACTTGTTTATACTATATAGTGAAGTTTATTATGGTATAAGTAAAGCCTAGGCATATAGGTCACTTGATGATTGATAGACCACAACGCATAGACATTGGTGCTGTAAGAAGTATTAAGTTTTTCTTACATCACCAATGCGCTTCAACCTTAGTTATTAAATTTCTTGTGCCTACTGTTACACTGGCTAATGCATCCTCCAAACTAGAATACAAAACACTGAGTATTGTTGTTTGGTGGTGGAATATCTGATAGTGAAGAAATAAATAATTTGCTTATATTCTATATGCATACTAGGATTTTTATGACTCATTACCTTAGTACATTGACCTTAGCACAGACAGAATGAAGATCTTGGATCAATAATAAAACAGAAATTTCTTTTGTGTTGTTTGATATATTTAAGCCAACAAGTTTATTCTATCTGTGTTCCGTGTATGCAGAACAAAAAACTTTATCATCCTCATCAATAACCGTTAAATTTCAGCATATTTCCACAAAACCTTAATCATATGCCTAAATTATTTTAAAATCACCCCATTTTTTGCAAAAACCATGAAAATCCTTTCGGTAGTTTTTGAGTTGATTTGTTTTTAAAATTTTTATGTATTTAATTGAATTTTAAATAATAAATCAAAAGTGTTATAAACTATCTATACTTAAATATATAGAAAGTAATGGAGTTTTTTTATTTTAAATATGTGGTATATTATCGTACTAACCAGGTGCGGCTATTCTATGTTCTCCAATATGGGTCATTTCCCTATCAGGTCGTTCCTCAATCTTGATCCTGTCCCCAGATTTAAGAGACATATCTATAGATGTCAAAGGCGCGGCGACATAAAAAGGCACATTGTGGTATTTCGCTACGATCGCTATTTGATATGTTCCTATTTTGTTAGCTGTATCGCCATTCGCAGCCACCTGAAATACATTTTATTTAAATAACTTTACTTATTAATAAATTGAATAAAATGCAACAGTTAGATATAATAGTGTTATAGTGTGTCAGTCCAGTGTCTATACAATATATATTTGAACTGGTTTACTTTTAATTCATAATGTTTTAACATTCAGATGTAAGAGATATAGCATCCTATGCATGACTATATAAATCTATATAAATATAAATCTGAGTTATATTTTTATTTTCTCCATACTTAGTAATTAAAGTTTCTTTAAAATTAAGTTCACATGATGCAATGTGTTAATGTTATGCTCAGTTTTCATAGTTATATATACTTTAGTTTAATTTAAATTAACCATTTATTAAACTTGCCAGATACGTAGAAGGTGAAAATGTGTACACAGGAAAAAATAAGTTTAAAAGGTATACTTATCCCTAGAAGAGATTTCTTCCAGTATACCCAAGAAAGAAGAAACATAGACAGGAAAGTTAAAAGGTAGACAGGCAAAATCTTACAACAGGAGAAAAGTTACAAAACCACAAAAAAATATATATATATATATATATATATATATATATATATATATATATATATATATATATATATATATATATATATATATATATATATATACATCATTACATTATAATCAATCTTGTGAGATTGTAAACTGAGACTAAATTGTGGACCATGAAATATGATTGCAATTTATCGCATTATTTTTAGCTATAAGTAAATAAATTTAATGTAAACTTTTTATTTTTAAGTTAATTATATTTTTGCACAAATTAAATACATCTGATATTGAAATGTTGAAACTTTAAAATAACTCTATTTTATATGATTACAGTTTCCCATTATGATGAATGCATAATTTCTTTCCAAATAATTTCCCTAATTTTAATTTTAACTATCAAGTGCTTACCCTATCAGCACCAACAACTACAGCGGTGATGTTTCGGGCATGCATCAGGGCTGATACCATGCTGTCTACAATCAGAGTAGAGGGAATCTTCTCATGGACCAGCTCATATGCAGTAAGCCTTGCTCCCTGATTGTATGGACGTGTTTCAGTACAGTATACATGTTCTGAAAGTTAATAAAAGCTAATATAAAATAAATAAATTACAAATACTTCATTTACACGAAAATGTATTTAAGAAAAAAATCAATGTACGGCTTGAATGACTATATATATACCTGTATAATAGCCATAATGGCTAGAATATAACACAATAGTATAATTTTGATTGTTTAATTATTAAACTCAACAAGAGTGCTCATGTTCATGTCCTTTGCATTAACATATGAATTAGATTACAATTGAAACACAACAATCTTATTGAAATCATAGAACAATGCAGTCTTAATTAAATAATGTATAGATGGCTTCTTCTTAACAAGGATATAATTAGTGTATAGGAATTAGCGGCAATACTATTTGTTGTGATAAAATTATGCTTAATTATAATTTTCTTATTAGTAATAAATCTGAGATTCAAAAAGTAAATGTATAAGAAAATTAAATCAACCCCAAATAATTCTAGCTTAATTACAAATTACAATTTAGCTACAATAATTGGGGACATTTATGTATTGATTTTTCACATTAAAAATCATTTTATTGAGTAACATATTATCCTTATTTAGTTACGAGTCTGTTCAGTTCATTTTAACATGCCAATGAATTTAAATGATAATCCCAACAGATTATCATTTAAATTCATCATCCTAAAATAGTTATAGTTTTAATTTCTTACCCATACAATTAAAAATTATATCAAGATTAGAATGTGTTGTGATGTCATAGATATAACCTTATCAGCATCTACATACCTATCTATGTATAATTATACAAAAATTTAACTAACCTAACCGTTTTGCTGCATGTAATGACCTTATAACTCCCAATGCCGTTCCGTATCCAGCTGTAGCCAACGATCCTGTGTTACAGTGAGTCAATACTCTTACATGGCTGTCTCCTTCTAATCTCTTTAATATCGCTTCACATCCAAACTTTCCAATTGCTTTATTATCTTCTATATCTTTTATCAACATGCTTTCTATGTTTTGAATGAATCTGGAAAACATATTTTACATATATAATGTATGTTGTATATGTATCTTATATATTTTTCAAAATACTTATCTGTACAATTTAAAATACATAAATTGATTATGTTATAAAACCTTGGTAATTAAGCTCTTATTTATTTAATGTTCTACAACAATAAATGAATGATTAATGTGTGCAAAATTCATGCATTCTGGGTGATTGGAATAGATATAAAATTAACTAAATTGAATTAAATTATGTACATATCCAGTAATTTATTTAAACATTATTTAGAAAGATATGAAAATTATTATACTTAAATTTGTAAAAAAAAAACAATTTTCAATGCATTTTTAAAATAAGACTTTAAAAATTTATTTTCTATAATTAGAATATCACATAATAAACATTATCTTAATGCCCTTTTCAATAAAATGACAGTTAAATCCATTGAAACATTTTAATATCATCAAACACAGTAAACTGAACAAAGTAGCTCTACCAAAGATAAGAATGATAACAAACATGGAGTTTAAGCAATACAATTAAGTCATGTACTATGAATTTATAATTAATTTTCAGTAGCAAATGTTTCATAACATAGTTATATGTGTTCAGAATTGAATTTTTAGTGTCACATTCATTTTTTTTAGAGAAAATAATTTCCAAAAAAAAAATTATAAAAAATAAAATTTAGGCTATAAAAATTTTTCAAAATAATAAATACTTTTGTACTGTATTATACATACCTCTCTCTGAAGTCATCAGCTGTAACATTTTCGTCTGCACTTAAACTATTTGCCAAATTAATAAGCTCATCTGCTGCTAATTTTATGTTCACAGCTGTCGGTCGTGCTGACACAAGATAGTTTAATTTGCCTTCAATCTAAGATTAATAGAAATATCTATTTTGGTTATATTGCATCATCATCTTAGTTGAATAATGTTTGAGTATGTAATATTTTATCATTAGAAGATCTAGTAGTTACATTCATAATAACACAGTTCTGTATTTTTTTATGACAGGGAAATTATGTGTATTACTAATTATAATAATATTATAAAAAGTAACATATACATAACAAAATCTCAGTAAATACTTTTTTAGACTGTTTATACTAATATTTGATATTGTAGATTAAAAATTATTACTTAATATTGTTAATTACAGCCCCTATTCTATTATTTAAATTACCTAATTTATTTGTATTTATAAAAGTGTTTTAAGTCTGAAATACAATATTTTAGTGTGGATAGTTAAAGGAAAAAAATACTCAAATGTCAGTTTCATTCTATACACATGAATTTTCTACTATTATATAACACATATAACATATTTAGTAAGAGATATTAGTACATAATACAGTTTAAGAAATATTGAATATCTTTAAATTCCTAATACAAAATATGTAGCAATAAAATATTATGATTATAAGGGTTATCACTGCTACTCACCTCTTGTCTCATAACTTTTTTGTCTACACAATCATCTTTAAGAATTTCTATGGCCAGTGATAAACAACCAACAATTGCTATCGCAGGGGCCCCTCGCACCTAAAACATTTTTTTTATTTCTAGATAAATATGAACTTGCATTACATAATAAACCTTTAAAGAAATATCTGTAGTATATTGCGATATATGTATGTTTATTTTTACTATAAAAATTATTTAAACTACATCAATTACTTTTATTTATTGAGGTAATTAAAAAATAATGGAAGTATATGCATCTATTTAATATAAAGAAGCACAAAAGCACTAAAAATAAATAGTTTACCTGCATTTTATTAATAACTTTCCATCCATCTTCAACCCCTTGCACCTTAATATATCGTGTTTGTAACGGTAATAATAACTGATCAAGTATTTCTAACCTACCTCGTTCATATCTGATCGATTCTAAGCTCATTTTGCTTAAATGATAAATAAAAAATATTAAAATGATTTAAAGAATTTAAATCTGTAACATTTTTGAAATGTTTATTTCTAGACAGCATGACAATAAAACGATATTTTTTATTTTAAAAAAATGTATACGTAACTAATATAGTTTAAGTCTAGAGAATGTGGAATTGTTTACCTTATTGTTACTTGTCAGATCTTTTTAAAAAATATCCAAGTAAAATAACCTGTATTGTTAAGTTATTATAAGTACTTGACTTGAGACAAGAACTAAGGCAACTGATTTTTTCTACAAAAACATCTTTAAGATAACTTTCATTACCAAATATGAAAAACTGCAAACTATGAACACGGCTAAGTATTCACCCTGTTGCCTAGTCGTTACTTTAAGTTGTCATATTTTGTCATTGTCAATCTGAAAATATAAATTCAAGTGGATGTCATTGCCATGCCATTTACAATTTACATATAACATTGACATTGCAGTTATAGTCAATAAATTTTGTCAACAACAAAAACACAATTATTTATAATACGATAAACAACGTTATATTCTTAAACGTAAAACGCTATCGTAATTTGAATAATTTTACATGAAATAAAAGTAAATTCAAGTTTTACCGTATATTATAAAATTTATACTGATTTATTTAGCTTTGTATCCTCGCTAAATCATGGTATTACTTAATTTTATTTCTTGATATTTAACTTTTCAGTTATATTTTACTGACACATAAATAATGTTAAGTTGAGATATGTCTGTTGTCTGAGTACCAGTTCCAAAAATACAGACTTTTTTCATAAATCACATAAAACATATAGCTTATATTAAAATAATTAGTGAAAGAGTAATTTTTTATTTAAATACAAGATATATGTAATAAATAAGATTTTAGTTATGTAAGAATTTATTATTGTAACAAATTGTTTTTGAACGTTAACGGAAATAGTATCGATAATGTTGTCTATGAATCTTTTAATTTCCGCCCGGCATCGACGAGAGACGCATCGTCATTCTGCCGTGCTTCTTTATACCTAGATTGGTGGATCAAAAGAAGTAACAAATATGTCCCTGCCCCGAGTTTTCTTCGATGTCACCGCCGATGGTTCGCCTTTGGGAAGAATCGTTGTTGAGGTAAAGTTTAAGATTTCATTGTTTAATAAATTACTATTATAGTGGGAGTTGTCATCCCGGCCGGCGTGTTACCTTGTTAGACCGACCACGCTATGGATATAACTTGATGAATAATATCTTCAATAATTTGATAATGGATCTACTTATTTAAACTTATATTTTAATTAAATACTTGTCTTCTATTTCGTATTAATGAGTTTCTCATTTAATTTCCTTTCTAATAAGTAAATGTATTTATAGGTAACATAATAAATACTCGACCGAGATTACTTTGTGAAGGTCATTTCCTTGAAGGCCTTGCAAAAGTTGTTTTAGATAGTGAAGAAAATTCCATGATTTATCCCCATCTATGACTAGCTTCTCTAAGTATATCTGTTTTTCGGTACTCTTCATCCTATAATAGCATGCGGTATCTGTAAGTGTTAGCCTTAATTGGGCGATATATGGCAAGACTGTAATGGCGGGACAAAGTGTAAATCATACTTAATTGAGTTGGTATGAAATAGTTACACATTTGTAACTTAAATTCAGTTTGAGTTTAATTTGTATATCTCGGATCCTTTAACTTTTTTTAGTTATTGTTTAAAATTATGATTTATTATGTACATGTTTTAGAAATTGCGAACATTATTGTTTACAGTTGAAGGCTGACGTCACGCCTAAGACATGCGAAAATTTCCGTGCTCTGTGCACCGGTGAAAAAGGCTTCGGTTACAAGGGCTCCACTTTCCACCGTGTCATCCCCAACTTCATGTTGCAAGGAGGTGACTTCACAAACCACAATGGTACCGGAGGCAAGTCCATCTACGGTGAGAAGTTTGCTGATGAGAACTTCGTCCTGAAGCACACCGGCCCTGGAGTTCTCTCTATGGCTAACGCTGGCCCCAATACCAATGGATCCCAATTCTTTATTACCACCGTGAAGACTGCTTGGTTGGATGGAAGACATGTTGTTTTTGGCAATGTTGTTGAAGGAATGGATGTTGTAAAGCAAGTCGAAGCAATGGGCTCCCAATCTGGCAAACCATCGAAAAAGGTTATCATTGCGGATTGTGGACAGCTTTCTTAAGATAATATTGTAATATTTATAAAATAAATGCGATATTTTAAGTTAAACATAATGTCCTCCCGAGTAATACCTTCCCAGTCATAAGATTTAACAATATATTTGAAGTTTACTGAGGGTCATTCCAACGTTATATAAATTTATAACTGTTCTAAGTTGCAAATTCATGCATTTATTTCTGTGCATTGTTTATTCATAATAAATTAACTTATATAACAGTAACTGGTTTTATTTTGACACTATTTGTTGTGTATGTTTTATTTACATTAGAAATTACTATCAGAAAGTCATTTTATCTATATGGAATAAGTAACGTGAATCACTGAAGGTCATATTGATGTCAGTGCAGTTATAAGGCTGCATAATAATTTATGCTATCAGATTGTACACAACCTTATGTTAGATATTATCGCGACTACGTCATATAGATAACAATTCAACGTTCGTACGAAATCAATTTATGCAGAACCATTGACACATCGACTATTAATGATGGGTTATCGTCTTTTTTAAAATCTAGTTGTCACCCGCGACTGTTCACTTCTGAGGGTTATTCGTCAAGCGTTAGTCATAAAATTTATTTTCAATTAAAATGGTGTGTTAATTAAAAAGTTATGAAGTACATATTATGACATTTTTAATACACTTTAGTACCCATTACCTATAATAATTATTACTTTCTGGTGTTATATTCTCTGAAAGAATATTATCAACTTCATATCCGTTATATTAGAAAAGATAGTTTTACATAATAAATGTCTATCGTACACATTAATCATGTTATATAGCATACAAGTCTGAAATAAAAATCATCCAAAAATTTGCTTTTTATAATATAATGTTATTTTTTTTGTAAATGTGTAACTAGGATGAATACATGATACATACATATATCATGATTATGTTATATACAGCCCTAATATGTTATATAAAATGGTCGGTAACAACCAGTCTACTAACGCCCCGTATTGAGTCCACTAATTATTACTTAATGCATTAATCTATGACTCGTATTTTAATTATAATATTTTTTGAGACAAATATACTAAGTATGGAAGTATTAGTTAAATTTGCACGTAAAACACGGTATTTTTGTGGTAAACTTATAAACAAATATACTTTATTACTATGTAATTGATTTTTAATAACGATTATAATACCTACCATGTGTCAAGTTAAAGGGCAGTGACCGCAAGTCAGTCATTCAGCGATAAAGAATATACCTATGTGAATAAAAACTAAAAACCGATTTCGATTAAATTCTGATTTTAATGAATATTATACAGCGTTGGTACATAAATCTATCGGAATCGGTTGTCAAGTTATTTAAAAATTAATAACATAATAACCGTGAAAAGAGTACATGTTTTGATGATGAAAGCGGCTTAAAAATGTCTATTGGAGTACCTCGGTTCTAGGTCAATAGAATCCAGGTAAATTATTCAAATTTTTCATTTTCATTCTTTCTTTATTTTAAATCATTTACAAATATTGTGTGATTTGAGTAAAAGTTTCTTGTATTTTACCGCGAACAAAAGGATTTTAACCTATATAGGCAACAGTAATTGGTTTTATTTTGACACTATTATTTGTTGTGTTTTATTTACATTAGAAACTATAATTGGAAAGTCATTTTATCTATATGGAATAAATAAAGTGAATCACTGATGGCCGCTAGTTTTAGACTCAGTTTTAAACTTAACGTATTTGGGAGGTGATTATTGAAACAGACAATATTTTATTATCATTTTATGATTTTGATTTTCATTAAAAGCAAACTTATATCACTAAGTTTTCAATTCAATTCCAATTCACAAAGTGAATAAGATTCTTCTTGGACTTTGGTATTAAATAAAAAGAAAACACTGATGAAAAAGGCTTATTACTGGATGAAATGAAACGTAGGTCGATCACTAGGCCCCGGCTTATAGTGGGCGTAATAAAAATTTTATTACACGCTATTTTTTAAATTTAAAAACTAACTGCTTAATTCTGGCTAGTTGGTTTTAGAACCGTTAGCTTAATATTTAAATGAAGATTAAAAAAAACTCATAAATTAAAAGTAAAGAGTAAAATTTTAAAATGTATTAAGTATAAGTAATAAAAGATAGGTAAGTAAGAAGTTTCGTCTGTTAATTAAAATATCTTGTCAGCGCATCAAATAAAAAATACAGTATGTACAAAAATCATTATAACGGAAATATTATACTCACTATTGGATGCAATATAATTTTATTATAAAATAAAATAAAAGTTTTTCTTTTGCATTCGATGGGTTTTACCACTTATCGTTTTGATATTAATTTACTTAATAATTCACACTATTAAAAAACCACAACCACAATTAGATATTTAACTTATTATAGCAATTTTAATCAACGTTTCCGTTTATATTTATCACTTTTTAAATGATGATACGTATAATAATAATATATTAAATAAAATGAAAAATCCGCATGTAGTTTCAATATTTTATTGATTTAAACCTATGATACCTAATGTAGGCATCTATAAGTACATAAGCACCTTAAATGGTAGAGACAGGTACGAATGGCTTTAAAAGCTACTGATATTAGACAGATGAAACTGCCTTCAATTTGCAATATTCTGAAATTTTTAAAAGATTATTAAATTATCTATCTACAGTTTAATCTTAATGACACAGAATGACGCATAAAATGAGAATTAAGACGGATGCAACGAGATGAAAGCTTTGTTTTTCGGCACCAGATCCATAATTACAGAGAGATGTGGTACAGCAAGATGTACAAGCGTAAAGCTTGGTTCTTTCGCCGATGACGATACAGCCTGGTTCACAGTGCTTGGTGCAGTTACGTTCTAGAGCCCACATCTTGAGAGCCGTGGTGGAATTTTCCGTTGACGTTGTGTACGAGAATCGTTTAACCTTTAACAAAGAATTAAAACATTTCAATTATTCCAATGAGAAAAGTTTATATTTTCTTTAATTTTTGTACAGATCGATATTTTGTAAAGAATTTAAATGAACTTATATAAATTATCTAAATCAAATATTTAAATCATAGAAAGCTTAAAATAATTCTCGAGTCCTTAAAAACAATTATTTTATTTTTACCAATGCATATTGCATATACACATTGATATAATACTTTGTGTCATTATAAGTAACGTATTAGGTGTTATTCCGTTGAAATAAGGCCAATTCTCGTTCACTTAATTGCATAACGTATCCTTTAAAAAGCGTACCATTTAATACAAGTGAATAGTTTATTGATGGTATTGGTGAACTTCGATTACGTTGTTTACCAAAACCTAATATATCCCAAGTTTGTATGGAAACTAAAACATAAAATAAAGTTTTGTCTAGATTTGAGAAAGAAGGGGCAAGTCTAAAAACAATTGTGTTGATATATCACCATGCACACTCTCCGTTCATTGTGGCACTTGTGTATGAGTGCGGAGTTGTTATGCCGGAGGTCCGCGCACTTGTCCTCGGGGTCGTCTGCCCGGCACTTGTAACACCACAGCTCATTGTTGGGCCTCGCTGCTGCTGATGTCACATGAACGCTGTCGCGAAGCAAGTCGCACTCACCTGAAAAATAATGTAAAACTTAAAATCAATAATTGTAATATTTATTATACATACGATATCTACGACATGAAATGTATTATTCATGGTTTGTCAAAAAACTCAAACAAATTAACATTACATTAAAAAGGCTCTGAAGGCAATATTATTGGGTTCTCATTTAAAATATTAAATACAGCACAAAATTAGTCATTTTATTGAAATAATTGTATTGGTTAATAGAGATGCTTTCATGTTACGCGAAAAAATTCACTTAGTGACAGGCAAAATATAGTACAGTATAAGTAATATATTTGTTAGACAGCAATTTTATAGAATGATTACAAGCTTATTCAAATAGTTAACAAACAAGTTTAAAAAATATTTATCATGGTAAGTTTAAGGTTATAAGAAGGTTATGAGGATAACAACAAAGGGAATTTCATTTTGCGTCATAGACAATATTTTGACGTTTAACGATTACGGCACTACCAGTCTTAGAAAGGCGTTAGCGTAAATTATCTTTCTGTAATCATGGCACATTGTTTTAATAATGCGATGAATAATAGTTTACATGCTTAAAAGATCGGATTGACATACCTGGTGTTAGGAATGACAGCGCGAGGACGACCGCCAGACGCATGATGTTTGCAGTCCGTAGGGCGCATGACCTGAGCTCCAGTCTCCGTATCGATCTCATCTCCCGACCTGTTGCTGCTCCCGGCTGTCTCCGCCCTCACCCCCTCCTCCTCCACCCTTCAAGGCCTCCAGCCACTTTGATCGAGGAAAACAATCTCAACTTTCCGAATTCTTAAGAAAATTAAAACTTTTAGCCTAGTCGCTGCTGTACCCTCTGCTTAAAGAGCGCTTTATTCAATAACGTTCAAACTCATTATTTAAGCCAAATTTGCATTTGTAGGGAAATTGACATGAAAATCTAAACAACAACGTATAGATAAAGTGTAATTAAAGGATAATACTAAAAAAACATCAGAGTTTATTGTTTCGTCGTCGTTCATCATGTTATGTGATATCACTCGTAGTACTATATTATTCTCGTATGTCCTCACGATTAATTCTACGAATAGCCTGAAGTCGACATTTATATTACGATTTAATTAAATATATAAAGGATTGTCCAATTGTGGAGTAGATACGTAATTTTGTGGGTTCAATATTCTAAGTGAATTAGTTGAGTAATATATTTTCCTTTTCTATTTTGTGGCAAAATACTGATTGTACATACTTAATATATAAAGCTGTTTATATATTTTTAATAGGCTGTTTCTTACTCATCTACGTTATTAATAATATATATTTAATACACATTGAAAATGTTTATCTGAAAAGCAATAAGTTTTATTAAAAGATCAAGTGTGTACTTTTACTTAACTTTTGTACTTCGGAAAGTAATTTAATTTATTGATAGATAGGTAATGACACTCTGATTTATTTCTTATGAAGATTTTGTTTTATTTTTCATTTAATATAATATATAAATCGTAACGAAAGAGTTTGCGAAAATAATGTTAAAATAAAGGATACATATATCGTATATATTTTTATATATTTGCATAGCGCGATAAAAAATGATAATATGTTTTATGTAATATACCTTGGTGCAATTAAATGTAATGATAATTTGCAATTTAATTCTTAAAGACTTATCATATTATTTGAAATGAATAAAGTATCGTTGCTATGTATATAGCTTTTTTTGGTGTGATATATAAGTACCCTTATGTTACGTTCGTATAGAATAGCTTGAGATTAAAACATGTTATTATTTACAAACGTATTTCGTCCAACGCATAATTAAATAATGAAACCGAGACTCGACTCGATTCAATTCGATTGAATTGTTTTTGTATTAATGATTACTCATAAAATATTCAGTTTTTGATTAAGGACAAATGACCACTAACTAAGTATTTCAATTACTTTTCTGTTTACCTGAGGTATCTAAGAATGTATTTAAGATAAAAGTAAATATTGTCGGATGAAAATCTGCTACATGTTTCTACCAAAGCACATTTTAACAGCACGGTAGTTGTTACCTTAGCCCAAAACTGGGGTATTTACAGTTAAATATTTGCATTTTCACATTTCAATACAGAAAATGAATCGTAAATAACCTTCTGTAAAATTCGTTTCATTTTTATTTTTTAAGCGCATCCTAATGTAAAAGTAATGCTGAATTATTTAACTTCTAGAACCAAATTCACGCAGTCGTTACTCGTTAATGTAAATTACGTGCAACGTAACACACTGCAACGAACAACTGCTAGCAGCGCGAATCAACAAGTGTCCTTTGTGAGAACTGAGAGAACATTCACTGTTTGTTTGATCTATCACTAACTACGGTAAAACTATGCAACAGTTACATAGTGTATTGTGACAGCCTGTAAATTTTCTACTGCTAGAGGCTGGGTTAAGGCTTTGAAGAGAAGATTAGAAGGTTAGCACCAAGTTGCTCCAATGCGAGTTGGTGGATTCACATGTGACAGAATTTCGTTGAAATTAGACACATGTAGGTTTCCACATAATGTTTTATTTCACCGACGAACTTGAGACAAATTATAAACACAAATGAAACACATGAGAATTCAGTGTTGCTTGTCCGGGTTGGAACCCGCGATCATCGGTTAAGATATACGCGTATTAACAACCAGGATATCTCGGCATATATATATATATATATATATATATATATATATATATATATATATAATAGTTATATTTCTGCAATTTAAAAACCTAGTGGTTAATTGAAAAAAAAAATCAGGTCTAATGAATAACATATAAAATCGTAGATCTAAGTCCTGTGTTCAACTAAGGGCTTGGGTTTCTAAGTAGCAGTTGCCAGGAAGTTGGCAGTGTTTTTGCTGTATTCCATGCCCGCAAGGCTCGTGTCCGCTGTCCTATCGTATTACGTGTTTCAAACGCCCAATGGTCCGGTTTTCCTTTAAAATGGTCAAAATTTAACAAGTTGCTCCAACAGATTATTTCCATACGTTTTGTATGGAATATAAATAGTTGCAAATTAGTCATGATGATTAATACATAGGTATTATGCAGTTCTCTAACTAAACATTTAGTTGTGGCATAAAAATGTAAGCTCTTTTTTACATCTTTTGTTTTATTTAATAGAATTTATTAATATATACCTTCATTTCAGCCATAGTTTGTAATCAGGTGCGTTCATTACTGGCTCACATGATTATGGTGAATTAATAATTCTTGAATCTTAGCTTAGAATAAATACTTGACTGGTTGACATGTTATCTTAATTATTTGTACAAAAAAATATTTTTTCAGTCAATTATGCATTTTATCTTTATAAGTTTATAGCGTATGATATTTTCTTTTCTAATTCTCAGAAAAAATATATCATAGAAATATATCAAAATATAAATGAAAACAAAAACTGAATCTAATTACGCAATATAATAAAAAATAAAAAACAAAAATAGAAGAACATAATACTACGAAGAATAATTATGTCTAAGGTAAAGACTGAAAAATAAATGAGTTACTGGAAATTGAACGCTGAGTCAGGTCTCCTATTAACATCAAGCTGGATATGTGTAATTTATCTTGGAGCGTGGATGCTTCAAAATATGTATAATATAGTTACATTAACATTATTGCATATATGACACATCCTACGCAGAATCCCGCTTTTGTGTAAAATCGTGGAATATATCAACTAAGGTGTAAAATATTTCTCATTCGTGTATCATTTAACATTTTCAGTAGATCTGGTAAAATGTCAACAGTGACATCATTATGATTTGGAAAAATGAGTTATGTACATCTGTAGAAATTTTGATTAATTTTATTTATGTATCTTAAAGAATCGGTCCTAGTATAGCGAAATATAGTGCTGGATAAATGATACATAGTTTTAGTTTTAAGAGCTAAAATAATTAAAAAATAATTGTTTATTATGTGTTTTTCCATAGTTCCTTGTATTATTTACGATACGATATTGTTATTATTGTGTTGAAATACCTAAGTGATGTAATAATTAAGATAGATCATTATAGCAGTCACATAGATAATAATATAAATTATTATCAAAACTGACCTTTGCAGCACTCCCGTGGTACCGACTAGAGAAATTGACGTATGTATCTATTCGGTGTTTATACGGAAAATAAGAATTAGCTTATTTGAATAAATTGAAATCCTCGTATATTTCATATATTGAAGTGGCTAATTTTGTCAAACGTTTTGAGAAAGTCGATATGAATAGAAAATAATAGAAGATAAAATTCAGTTTACTGAAAAAATACGACACGTATTTATTAAAGGTTGTATGGTAAGGATGATTTGTGATATATTTAGTGAAGTAATACGTGCGAATTTCAACGCCCGATGTGTGGAAATTAGTGTTGGAAACTTTACAGATTTCAAGGAAACTGTAAATATTTTATGCGACCGAGCAAATTCAATGTTTAAACATGTTGTGTGTTAATGATTTAATGGTAATATTGCTTCATACGATCAGAAAAAAGGCTTTATATAATCTGGTCGGGATACTTTTATCACGTGGCTGCAAAATTGACCTACTTCGTTTTCAATTATGACAATATAAGCAATTAAATATTTATCTAGTTGCTTAATGCGAATTAATTCTTTGTAGCAAAAATGTGGATCATTTGTGTACATTTCTGATTATATATAGAGGCTTATAAAATCAGGAAAACCAATCATAATTACCTATTTATTTATTCTTAAATTTACCAATTTACATATTTTTTTTATTATTAATAAATTAGGCGTATCACTCATCATGAGGTTATAAATACATGTATGAAAAAAAAACTACGAGTTAATAGAGTATTTTATTATTTGGACTTAAAAAAAATCATTAGAATTTGTATATTTTCTAATTAAATTTTTAATATTATTAACAAAATATGTACAGTTAGCTTTTCACTAAATGTTATCCTATATAACAACTATTCATAAGTTATATATTGCCATAATAATCTGTATTTTAACAGTAACATTTATACTAATATTATAAATGCATGAAGCAAGCTTCTAAACACAAAGGAAGGACATTCTATTTAAAAATTATTATTATATGCTCACGCCTGACGACCAAGCCTTAAAACGCAGGCGAAGTCGCTAGCGACGACTAGTAAGTTTATGTATCAATTTTAAATAGAAATTCTTTAACGTTGTATAAAAAAAAACCTTCTAGCTTATTCAGCTCGGATAATATATTCTTTGTCCATTTATTAGTTTGTTAGTATATTGTATAAAGGTTTTTGTAAGATGAAATCAATATAGATAGAGAATAATACTTTATTGATCCTATTTTGATATATAAGTAATACATATTCTGTTTCTATACCTAAATAAATGTTCAGTGAGTAAATGGAACGTGATTTTCAAATAGAAATTGGTTTCAAAAACTGCGGAGTTTTACAAACTAATCATAAACAGGGAGACAAAGAACAATAAAACTCAAATAATACATACATAACTTGTTCAGATAATATAAGTTATTTACTGTTTTATTGTTATTATTTTAATTTTTTTATTGTTCTTTGTCTTTAAAACACTGTTGTGTTTTATATGTTTGGAAAGTGTTGAGATTCTAGCTACGTATTTTATTATTAATATTTATAATAAATAGATTGTTAACAGAAATTGTTTCTTCAGATGTATGAAACAATTTGTAAAGAATACTTTATTCATATATGTATAAATATATGTATGCACATTTATTAAATGAAAATATTCAGTAAACGCAGTTGTAACTACAGCCCGCATCTCACGGTCTATTAAGGCTTCAAAATAAATATAATTTTTAAAATTAAATTATTATTTTTTATTATTTAAAATTATAATTAAATTAAAAAAAAAATGATTTTTCTAATTGTTATATGTGTTATATGTATACATTCACAGACACGTTATCCGTGCCTTTGTATCTTATTATTAGTTTACCTGCTTATTTTTAATACCAGTAGTTACGGAGCTTACAGCTTTATAAATTACTAACAAGCCGACTTGGTTTCGCACGGTTGCAATACTGATACGAAATATACCACAGAATTTGTTTATTTACGACATCACATTAGAAACTATTAAAAATATCAAGTGTTCTTTACTAAGTAAATTGTCCATATTATATTCAAAAACCTTCCTCTCGAATCACTATATATGCAAACCGCATCAAAATCCGTTGCGTAATTTTAAAGATGTCAGCATACATACAGACAGACAGCGGTAAGCGACTTTGTTTTATATTATGTAGTGATGATGATATATGAGTGAGATTAAGTTTATAAGAGTCTACATATGAAGCGCAGTTATAACTAGTCATGTTTGTTTTAGCCGTTGCCGTCATATTCCTGTCCGAAAGGGGATACAGCCGTAATAAATGGGACATAGGTTGAAATGTTTGCAGAGATTTCAGTAAACGAAACAAGAGACCGGCCGTGATGCGGTGCTTATGTTGCCATAGATAATATTTGATTTAAACCCTCACAATCCCGCCATTGTCCTCATATTAACGTTTTCTAAACCGGTAAATATAATTAGTATTTATATTTTTTTATTCTTTTTGTATTTAATATTATTAAGGAATTAACACCCACACCTCATTGTTCGTTCGATGAGTAATGTAAAGTGATATTGGAAAACATCATGTACGTCATAAACTACTCTGATCCCAATGTAAGTAGCTAAAGCACTTGTGTTACGGAAAATCAGAAGTAACGACGGTACCACTAACACCCAGCCCCAAGACAACATAGAAAACTAATGAACTTTTTCTAAATCGACCCGGCCGGGAATCGATCCCTCGGAGTGGCGTAGCCATGAAAACCGGTGTACACACTACTCGAAACTTGAAAGTGAAAGCCAAAGCCTACCACTAAGTATAATGTATGTACCTATTCAAAAGCATGTGTCATAATAAGTAAATTTTTATTTTTTTATGCTATTGGTTGCGTTCAATAGTATTTATATTCAATAAAAGCGTGTTAGAAGTGAATATTTTTTCATCACGTTGTAAATAATCTCAATAATCGTTTTAATCTAAGAATGTTAATTTAAATCAACAATGATTTGATTAAGAACTTTAATATACAGAATTAAATGTAAAATCACTTTACAATTCGTAATAACGACAAGAAAGCTGGCAGAATTTTCCGTGAAATTGCAATTTTGATTCTCTGGGCGAAAATGAGAGAGCCAAGTGTCACTAGTGGAAGCAATATGACGGGTTGTTAATTCTTTTATTTCTATTCTACATTTCAGCGCGGGTTAGACGCAAGTCTCATTAATTTAATAGTATACCGTCTAGCGATGTCGAAGTGGATTTGGTCGTGGCCCCTTGGGCTATTGTTATACGTTCTTGTACAAGATAACTTACTTGGAGGTTTAAAAGAATTTTACTAAAACAAAACAGCATCTGCACTGCTAAAAAACGGCAAGATTCCTCTGCTATGAGAAGTAAATAATGTATTTATTTAGAAATTACGATTGAAAAATTACATTTCTTTTCTTAAAACACCTTAAGAAAATACATGATGGTATGTGACACGACTTATTCAATTAGTTTTTAAGGGAAACTGATAGTTACATTAACGTACTAACCAAATCAACTAAGAATATATACCTAATATTAAACTGACTGTTGTATTTTCGTATAAGTAAATAGGTTCAATATTTCTGCTTTTCTTATTTTTAAGAACAGTGGATATTGAAAGAAACTATTATTGGATTATTATCAAATAATAACATCTCCAGAGACTTGTTTGTGCCTTTGTTGTATCAGTGCTATTATTTTGATTAATTTTTTTGTGCAAGTACTAATGTTGTATTAAGTTAGTAATCTGATCCTCTTGGAATAACGGTAATAACGGTTGAACCAAGCCTAACCTCGATGGTCTAGCGGCTAATTTATCATGCTGAAGATACTAGGGGCCTTTTGTAAAAAAAAAAATCCTTGACATTTAATAATTTTAATTACTTTCTTCTTACAAAGCTGTTTGTCTTATAAATTTAATCAGTGGTTACAATGAAAAAGAAAGCAAACGAAAAAAGCTTATAGGGTGTGGTAAGATGTATTAGTGCCGACTGGTTGCGGACAAAGAGATTACTCGGGACGGGATACTACTTAGTATCCCGTCAGCTTTATTATACAGATATCTCATACCCGCTCTCCCGCTCATACCTTACAGGGATAAAATTAATGTTGATACTAAAAATATTAATGCAATCAGTATAAAACTCGAAAGTATTGCGTATTTTATTGTTAAGTATTGGAATATCAAAATATGTGCCTTCCCCAAATATGTATGATCATGTTATTATTTAAAATTTTATCGATACTGTGACATTAAGACATATTGATATTATTTTCCAATGGTTTTATATTTAAGATATTCTGATTTCATCTTATTTGCATAAATTCAAACCAAATAAGCAACCCTAACTCATAATTTAAGTAAGACACAAGTTAAATAAAACTCGCGAGTGGATTTGCGTGTGGGTTTATCGGTATATCCATATAATATCTTCTAAAGATTTTTTTGTTATATTATCTATATCAGGTATAATAGTTTACATCTGCGAGAGTTTCGTAAATTCAAATCATGTAGGCAAACCTTATCAAATTACAATTTTATTAAGAAACAAATTAAAAACTTGCGATTTAACCACGTATTACGTAACCATATGTATATGACGTATGGACTTTTTTGACAGTTATTTTGACATATTACGTTGTTTATAAAAGACCTCGAAATAGCCTCTAACTATAGTTTGTAGTTTTCGTTTCTGAAAGCGTATATTTTTCCGTGGAGCACAAACGATCCCATGGAAGGATAAGAATTGTCAACGCAATATCAAATAAACCTTCGAAATATGTATATCATAGATAAATATTTAAGGTTGTTAGTAGTTTTATTACCAATGAATTAACCTTTAAGTAATCAAATTTTCGCCGACACTTCGTAAGATCAATATCGTCATAAAGTTGTTAGAAACAATTAAGCTTTTAATCAAATAAGTTTAAGAGATTTTATTACACCCCAATAACGTTGAACGTTCGACCGCATCAAATTGCCTGGCAAACAACGACATCACTTCATTACTTGCTCGAGCGTAATTGTTTGACACGATTATAGATTCCAGTAACAGTTAGTATCGAATAGATTATTCGAGAACGAAGTCGAGATGTTACAGTTGATAGAACATGTGGTTATTGAGAGCAAGTTCAAATTCGAGAAACCCTATATTTTTGTTTCAACTTAACTTCGTAGAGAAGTAGCCTATACAATGCTCCAGAGAAAAATTTGTTCCGAAATTGGCAACACCTCTTGAATATGTATGTTATTATAAATATTTTTATTTTTTATATAGTATTACAGGTAAAGAATATTATTATAGGTGTAATATGTTATACGCATTTTGTTTTCATCGCCTTAGAAAAATTGTAAAAAAAATGAATTCCATTTAAATTAATCCATGGCAATGGCAAAAGAACCGTATTTGATAGTTTTGTCATAAATATTCGCAGATCTCTTTAAACTTGTATGTGCTAGTGACTGTTATTCAGTGGTTTCGCGTAAATAAATTTTATTAATGATCTATTTCCAATACGATTGAAAAAAGTAAAAATAAATCAACTTTTATAAATTTAATTCAAATTTAACTGAAGTGGGCTGGCCATATTTGTCGCAGAAGCGATAATCGTTGGGGGAACGTGTTCTTGAGACCGCGTCTCGGCAAACGTAGTGTAGGACGTCCTCGGGCACGCTGGTGTGACGACTTACGCAAAACGGCTGGCAGGAGCTGGATGCGAGTAGCCCAAGAACAAACAAGAAATAACATAGGTCCAGTAGTGGACGGAAATGGGCTGATGGATTGGATTGATTTGTGTCAATCCTGGTGGATTGAATGATAAACTTACTACAAGTAGCATTGGGCTTTAATTTCTATCAATGTTTGTGTTCAGTTTGAAATCTTGCTGTGTTGGCGATTTATGATTATCCAACAAACATGTGAATTTGACAATTTTACACCAATCATAATGTTAATATATTTCGTAACCAATCCTGTACTTTATAATTGTTTTTCTTTTTTTATAATATCTGACATATATTATGCATAAAATATATTGCCTTTATCAATTCTGCGGTTTTTTTGGACGAAGAGAGGGAAAAAAATGATTGTTCGTTTTTTTAAAACAGTCAGTATTAAAAATAGCAGCCAAAATAGTTTAGAATGATATGATGATATCATAAGATTTTTAAGAAATTAAAAAAAATATATTTACATTGTTTTTATACATTTACTTGGGGGTAGGGCTTTGTGCAACCCCGTCTGGGTAGGTACCACCCACTCAACAATAATTCTACCGCCAAATAACAGTACTCAGTATTGTTATGTTCTGGTTTGAAGGGTAAGTGAGCCAGTGTAACTACAGGCACAAAGGACATAAAATCTTAGTTCCCTAGGTTGTTGGCACATTGACGATGTAAGGAGTATTTAATAATTCATACGTCGTCATTGTCTATGGGTGATGGTGACCACTTACCATCAGGTGGCCCATATGCTCGTCCGCCAACTTATATCATAAAAAAATATAATAATGACAAGCTTATCAAAAAAAAAAACAAACATATTTATGAAACCCTATGTATAAAAAAGAAACAAAATTTTTAAATAAAATACAGACGAATTGATAACCCCCTCCTTTTGGAAGTCGGTTGAAAATAAAACAAACCAAACGATTTACGAAATATGAAAACGAAATCTTTTATTATTTCCTTAAATATTACGACGTTCGTTCATAATACGATCTTAGTATGATTAAATGTTCTTTGAAAATCAAGGCTGAACAGGCGATACTGCTCTTAAGGCAAACTTACGTAGGACCAAATTAGATTTGGTCCCTCACAATCGCACCATTACGTTCGCTTCAGGAGTTTCAATTCACTCTGTACTGTTTTTTTATATTCGCTTATTCGCTTTGATAAACTCTTTGCTTTATTGTTAGATGTGATTTGAATCGGCACTTATGATATTCTCGAATTATTTGTTAAATTTAAATTGGTGATCGATTCTGAACGACGTCGCTTTCTATAGTTCATCTTAGAAATACTTACTTAGTATCTCCTATATTTTTGATTAAGTAACTTATTAGAATAGAATAATTTCGTTCAGACGAAATTAGTGCCTGATATTTTTATCACAATTTAGAGGCCGTAATATATTAATGTATTCCGGGAATTAAAATTTACTCACCCAAACACACGCGTAGAAACAGCTAATGCGTCACCTCAGAGAATATTATTCATAAGGGTATGCTGATGGAAAACACTCTAGCTCATCATCAGGTTTTTTTATATGAATCTTAATACATGCTTTATTCTTTATAATTATTGTAATATTATATTAAACTTGATTCAAACTAAACATTTTTTTTTTATAAAACCTGATATTTACAATCAATCGTATTGAAAGTTATAAAAATATGTGATTTGTTAAAAATATTTCTTGGCCGTTACCAGTGATATAAGATGTTCGTTCGTTTTTTGGTAATATATAGGAGCATGGGTAAGTAGTTCATCTGGTAGTAGATTTTATGGCTTTTGTATTATATCCTTACTCAAAAATTTGCCGCTTTGTATAAAAGCGATCAAACAATGCAAGAAGCATTCATGTTTTGTTAGCAAAATATAATTTAAAGTATGTAATTTACTGATAAATTAAAAGCCACAAACTAAAAAGTTCAATTTATTTTTCAGTTTCTTTGTATGACATCCAGTTTCGTTTCTAGTAGCGAGCCGGTAAACTTCTATCATCATTTACAATTGTTTGTAGGAAACTTCTGCAGTAATTTTTGTGACAGGATTTATTTAAGAAGCTTAAGCAAACAATGCCGCCCTCGGTCCACCACGGTCCACGGTCAGTACGGATCCACGGTCGCTATACTTGATACTCGTGACTGACAAGCAGTTTCTAATGACTCAATTTGATTTTATTGGCGTGGTTTGTGTTTAACCAGTGTAAAGCACACATTCATTTTTCTTTTTTAATTCAACGGAAGCAATCAAACCAGAACGTACCTCGTGTTCACTTATCATGCAGGCCATATACGTCCTTCTAATAAACCTAGATAACACACCAGATATATTTACAGGCTGTTTCTTAAAAAAGAACTGTCAAAATAAAGCAAGTGTAAAACTGTCAAAACAAAGCCAGTGTAAATCTGTTTTTTTAAATGAAATGTTTTAAAATACTTTGAAAAGAGCTATAAGTATTATAAATCATTTGAATTTATCGTTCGTTGAATAATATTAAACTAGTAGTCGGTATAAGAAATAATTAAATACAAGTATTGTTGAGAGATATTCTTCGTAATTTTATGGGTTTCGCTGACATGTTTCTAGAAAGGAAATAAATTTCTGAATTTTCCGGCTCAATTAATTTCCTTTCGACAATTTTTTTGGGACGCGTTTTTATAAGTATTAGGTTTTTCCTGTACATTAATTACTGTCGAGGAAACAATGATTGAACAGGTAAATGTTTATAGGAGTTTTGAAACAAATGCGAAGAAAATTAACGTGTTCAAATCACAGGGCTAATTGGGCTATAAAAAAAAATTATTATTTTTAATTTTTAAAAATGAATTTCATATATTATACAGCTTATATACATATTATAATTTTTTGAAAACGTATGTCTATGCAGCCTGTACATGCTATATGTCCAATGAAAAAATATTTGCGTTTGTTTTATCTTTTACTCTCTTATACTTTAAGTAATTAAATAATATAAAAAACTTTATGATGAAAGACTTTCTATATTTTTTGGCCCTTTATGATTTACATAAAAAGTAATTATTAAAATTTCTTGGCGAATTGGAAGCATAACATTAACATATTGTCAAAGTAAAACGAAAAAAAAAAACGCCCGCAGGTACTGGTAATATCGCTGGTATTTCAGGAAGTGAAATTTGTTTTGTTGTCACATTAAATGATTACATTTTTTAAAAGAGAAAACTTTGTAGCTCTTTTTACGAAAATAACGCGGACTGAGGAATAAGAATTTCGGCAAACTTGAGGTTTATCCGGTGAACGATAGCATAAAGCTAATATTTTAATATAATATGCACTAGAAACACATTGAATTAAAAGAAAAAAAAAACTTTACTCACACCATGCTAATTTGAAACACACACATATACATAGTTTATATTCATACGGCCAATGACAAGTCACATCAGGTCAAAGGTAAAAATCAATGACACAGGACGCTAGATTTGACATTTCGGTTTTTTATTGTAATAATGACAACGTATCATTTAGCTAAGCCTAATGTTTTTATATGTTCGAAAATATTTGGTAATCCTTTTGTATATATAAATATTTTCATAAAACTTACTTAAATCTTAGCGTAAAATATAACTGAATAAATAATTATCGTGTCACGTGTTTATAATTTACTGGGATGAAAGAAATATATGTCAATAACGTTCACGTAAACTAAAAAAATACTTTAATTTTAAACCACGAATAATCATAAGCTTAAATTAGTACAGGCTGTCTGGAAATTTAATATTTATGGAACGTATACGAATGTAGACATAAAAAGCATACATTCTAAAAAACATTTTAATGTGTTTGTTTAAGAAATACAATACTTTTTATTTAATTTGAGTTGTATATTTAAGCGTGGCGTAGATGTTTTTAGTACGAAACTCTTGCAAGCCCTAAAATTAAGTATTTTTTATTAAAACAGGTACTTAGAAATTAAAACAGTTACTGTTGTAAAGTTTTGGGAATTTAAAAAAAATTATTGGTTTTCTATGTAAAGCATAGAGAACGTGATTATGTAAAATCATCGAGCCTGCAAGACATGTTCCATAATACCACGTTTCATAAGTATCGTGGCCTTGTGGCCCAATGGGTAATCAGTCATTCTGAACATCCTTGGAAAGAGGAATACTGAAAACACTTTCCCATCATATAAAACTAATAAACCGCAACCGTTGATTGCACCGTCTTTGTATAAATCATTATCGTCATGGCGATCGATTGAACAGTACAAAAGTTTGTATGCTGTAACTCCATCGGGTTTTTAATAGACATGAGTGACGTAGGAGAAAGGTTTATGTGTATTACATGCATAATATAGAAACACTGACAGTTTTAGAGGTTTTTTATGTAATGTCGAAATAAAACATTTTTTTTTCGCTTACATTGCAAATGAATCCTTCGAGATAGATAATAATAAAATAATGAACTATAATGTTTATTGCAGGTACAATTTAAAAATGTCTAACAAAAAGTGATGGTATATGTCTAGCTCTAAAGGATAATCCAGAATAATCATTTTCATTTATTTTTTACGAAAAATAATGGCTTATTTACGAAGCGATTTTAATTAATTCAATTATTAAAATCAAAGTACACATTGTGCATTGAGTATAGATCGATATGGCCCTGAACTGACTGAAAAAGCTGTGAACGTTGTATTATAAAGATATTCTATAGAGTATTAAATATCAGCGAAGCCAGGGTGAGTCGTTAGTAAACATATAAACTAAAATCTATTTCATACGTAAGATTGGATGAATTTAAGCTGAAACTATAATCTATGAAATTTTATCGTATTCAAGTTTGTAAAAATTTAATTTCAAATCGTGTTAAATGTTAAATAAAAAATAAAAAGCAATGTAAGCGCTTTAAGATTCTGGTTTCGATTAATCGTCAGTGGTTTCATTTGCTTCGTTTTTAATTCTAAACGGACGAAAGTGTTTATGTCGCCAGTAAATTGAAAAACTTTCTAGCAATTCTTTGCTTGTTTTAATTGAATTTAGGTAAACGAATACGAGTTTATCTTTCCTAGTAATTATATGTATTTCTTAGTACTGGGCTATCGTGATATTTTAAACATAATATAGTTATTTCAACAAAAAATGTTGGAAATTTTTATGAATTCCTCATCAAACTGTATCTTAGAGTATATACCAGTGATCGTGATTTCTTTGTTCAACTTTTAATCTTCGTAAATGCACCGCATCCGTTTCTTGTATATTAGCGAAGTTCCGCCGTTGGGTCTACTCACATTTGTAAAGTTGGTTAAATCTATATTTAGGTAATTTTGATTTAATGCGGTTTTCGTAAATAAATATAGTGCTATACAAAACTTAAACCTTCCGAAAAAATCATTCTGTATGTGTATGTGTATGCATAGAAAAGAAAAGACGAGTATTTCTAATTTTCTAGCCGAAAAAACAAGATTTTACCTTTTGTTTGTCTTTAATCTAAAAGTTATATATAACCTCTTATTGTATCCGTGAAGCCGGGTAGCTATTACCAATATAAATACGAAAGGGATTTCATTTGCTACTTGTTCTTCTTATTCTTCTCTGCCATGGTATATCTATAATGTAAACCTGTGTAACTTTAATGAGAAGACCATAAAATTATTTCCAAAACTAATCAAGATTTCAAAAAACCCGGGTATATATTGATAGAGATTTTTTTCTTACTAATATGCCATCAAAAGTGAAAATCGATCAGTGACCATGACAGTTTTCAGGTCCAACATGTTTATTTCCGAACTGGAAGATTATTGACCATAAATAAGCAAATATTTGAGCAAGCGTAACGTTTGTTTGAATCAAGATTGACTTCTAATGGAAAAGCCGAAATTTACTTCCGTTGATATAAGATGTAAAGCTTTATAACATCAAGACCATCATGAAAAAATTAGTACATAGAATAGTTAACATAAATGAACTAACTTTGACGACCTCCATGGTCGAGTGGTATGTACACCGGTTTTCATGGGTACGCCACTCTGAGGTCCCGGGTTCGATTCCCGGCCGTGTCGATGTAGGTTACCATTAGTTTTCTATGTTGTCTTGGGTCTGGGTGTTTGTGGTACCCTCGTTACTTCTGTTTTCCATAATACAAGTGCTTCAGCTACTTACATTGGGAGAGTTATGTATGCGATGTTGTCTCATATTTATATTATATTATTTATAACTTCAATATATCGACCAAATATTTTGATAACAAATCATATTCATGAAAAATTCATATTTTAATAGAATGGATTAAATTATTGCTGTTATTAGTATGAATTAGTTATAATCATTAGCTATATTTGTAGATATAGTCTAATAATAATAGTAATCATGTTGATGTCTGGCTGTTTTATAACGGCGCATATAAAGTGTCTCCGGGTGGTTGTGGCCATTATTCTTTTCATATAAGATTAATAACCTCGAATGGTTTATGGAGAAGCGAGAGACGCTCTATTGAAATACAGTGAATTCCAAGAATTCCTTACTGAATATTTAGCATGAAAGGTTTTGTCTGTTATCAGTAGAAGGAATGTGTTTAATACTGGGGATATTAATAATGGAATATTTATTAGTACGAAAACATCATTTAGGATTTAATTAATTGCTTCCACCCATACTAATATTTACAGAGTTCATTATTATTGTTAATGATAGAGCAAATAAGACCTAAACCCTTTGGGTTTGTGTAACTTTCACCCTAACATATCTTATATTATCACATATTATCACATATATCAAATAGTTGCGTTTCGTGTCATTGTTTCGGTAATAGGCCCAGGCATTAAAAAATATATGTGATCCATATATTTTTTAATGCCTGGGCAATCAAGACATTGGCGGGAGGGGAATTTTTAAAGTAAAATTTCTAGCAATTTTTGAGTTGATATGCAGTTATACAGATCTTGTCGTTGTGTTGACTATCTACTAATAATGTCTCTCCATCAGATATCGCAGGGATGCCGCTAAGTAGTCGTTCCAAATAAAAGGAAAGAATGAAGGAAAACATGATTTGTTCGTTGTAAAACTACAACTTGACAAATAACTTTATTTATATAGTCCTTTGAGGATTTAAACTACTTTGTACTCAAAAGGAAGCATTGTTATTCAAAAGAATTCTTTATAACATTGTTCAGAGTTTTAACCAATATATATACAACTTTGGAATTTAAAAGCTGAATAAACCATACTTTCGCAGCAGATTTTCTTTCTCACTTATGTTAATTCGGAGAAAGATATGTTGATGAAGAATTGTTTGTAGTTATATAGTATAGGTATTGTGTACTAAGGCATTAGCAGATGCGGGTTGGTGGAATGCACTTTTTTCGAACAAGAGATGAATTATAAACACAAATTAAGCACATTTATAATCGCAATCATCTGTTAAGATGCACGCGTTCTAACCACTGGGCCATCTCAGCTCTTAATAAACTCAGCACATAATAAAAAATGGCCTGTAATTGTAAGTTGTTAAATTGTATGACAAACGATTCCTATTAACCATATGTATGTTATACGAATGCAAACAGATAATATAAATACCGTGTATGTAGCGTAGTCAACGTTATGCCTTTACATTCACTAATTGTTAATTGTCTTGATAATTGCAGTGATGTGCATCTCTAATTATTATTAAGGATGTAATAAAACCGACAAATTTGAAATTTCTCAAAAGATTTAACGAGAAATAAAAAAAAAAACTTACTGAAAAATTATACTCGTTTGTAGTTTATCTGTTACTAGGTGTTCCGAGTTCTTCTTTATTTTTTAATGACTGAAATATTAACATTCGCACACTGACCTATTCGCACAGCGGGTCCATAGTATTGTACATCACGACTTGCGTTAATTTAAGTATCTCGTAATATTTCTAAACTATATTGTTATAAATATTTTGATTGAATTGCAAAGGCATATTTAAAAACAAATGTAATGTTGGCAATCTTTGATTAAATTAACATACTACATAACCTATATCTATCCTAAAAATATTAAATAATTGATTATATATATTTAGAAATTAATGGTTTTGGTTGAAGGCGAAAATCGTAGGTAGTCACATTAAATATTAAAACAAATCTAAGACGACCATATACGGCTTATTTCGTTTATTCGTCTTAAGACAGCTACCCTACGTAAGATAAGGTAAGGATTTCGGAATTGCGTGTTCATCTATCCGCCCGAGCTGGCTAATCGGAATTCAATTCTGATTGTTCATCATTCTTTTTACCCCAAGTACAATCGACGACAGTTCAATAAAAACAGTGATGATTCATTTATTAAACTATATATTAACGAGTATACATAAAGTTTGCTCTCTCCATATATACCCAATATTAGTAAAGATATAAATTTAGATTTTAAGGAAAGGCTTTCACGACCCTCTAAAGGTCAACATTGAGTACAGTCTTGTACATTGTCGTTTAATGTGGAGTTAGATTGATTAAAGGTTGTCCGGTCACTAAACAACATTGAACAGTTAAACTTTTCATTATTTGTATATGTTTAATCACGATCATACCCCTTTCAATTATATTTTGGCTAGTATTTTGTTATATTTCCTCATAATAAAATTATATATAAGATGAGTTTCTATATAAATTATCTATCTTTACAATTTATATAATACCCGTTATAAATATTTTTTATTTCCCTTTCATATATCTCTCTGAAGCTAAGCCAGAGCATGACCCAGGTGCCCTAAGTGCCACCAGGTGGCCTAATTACTGCCTGCCGTGTTATTGCGATTAAATCAGAACATTAATAAAAAAATAATTACGTTTATCAGTCATGTCCTTATTTTTAATATATTTTATATATAAAACCTGTAATTATAGTATTTATAAAAAGGTTTTCTACTATGTTTGAAAGAGTACTAATAAAAAAAATATTTCAGCAAAAACGCTTATAACCATTTGGTGGCGTAATATTGGTAAAAACAACGGTAGTCTACATACGACTGGTACTCATTAAAAGTTAACAGCTATAAATAAACATTTGGTGATTTTTTTCATGTTTTCTAATAGTAGCATAAAAACTCCAAAAAAATTGTTTATCTAAGTGCCAGATGATACTGAAGTCAGAGTTTTTGCCTTCATGACGTCAAAATATAACAACACCTATGAAATAATTTGCTATTATGACTCAAAATACATGACGCAAAATACTGTATATAATAAGTATATTTCTGAACATATTTTAATTTTTATCAATATTTTTGTATCCTTTTGTAATAAAGCATTCTTGCCACCATCCCACGCGGTCAAGATTTATACAGTAACTAGTTTTAGTTAATATTTGTATATATTTAAGCATTTAATGTTGTTAATTCTTATGTTAATAAATAAGATTTTAAATTAAAATAAAAGAATTTATATAAATCTCCTATAAACCAAATACACTGATCGATTGATTGATTGAAAATCATTCTATCAATAGCATCGCCAATCGCAATTCACTGCTGGACATAGGACTATTTCAAGGCGTCCCAAAGCTCCTGCTTTTCGACATCCGTATCCAGTTTGGTCCCACTTCGTTCAAGTCATCTATGTACCTCGTAATCACTCTAGAACTATCTAGCTAATTAAAAATTATAATTGCTGCAATGGCCATCACAAAACCTTACCAAAGAAAAATTAGAAACCTGAAAAGTCCACTTCAATGAAGTTTAATTTCAGTATGATACAGACAACGATTAATTAAAAAATATATTTGAAAATGGAATAGTGATGATAATATCAAATTAAATAAAGTATAAATTGTATATACCATACTCGTACCTCAGCGGCGACCTCTTTGACTATATTTCTATACTATATTACAAATGCGAATGTGAGTTTGTTGATGGTCTACCTGTCTTTACTCTTTCATGGGTTAAACTTGCTTCATAGCAAATTTCGTTAAATTCGGTCAATAGTTTAGCCGTAAAGAGCGACAAACAAAGTAACAGAGAAGTACTATAACATACGTAATATTATTATACACTAGCTGTGCCCGCGACCTTGAACGCGTTTGAACTTAACAAAAAAAGTATTGTCGTCTAAGTTACTCCTTTTTATATCAGTTATCTGCCAGTGAAAGTCCCGTCAAAATCGGTCCAGTCGTTCCAGAGATTAGCCGGAACAAACAGACAGACAAAAATTATAAAAAAATGTTTTTTTGGTATGTGTACCGTGTACACAAAAAAGTAAAAAAAGTAAAGTAACAGCCTGTAAATTTCCCACTGCTGAGATAAGGCCTCCTCTTCCATTAAGGAGAGAGATTGGAACATATTCCACCACGCTGTTCCAATGCGGGTTGGTGGAATGCACATGTGACAGAATTTCGATGAAATTAGACACATGCAGGTTGCCTCACGATGTTTTCCTTCACCGCCGAGCACGAGATGAATTATAAACACAATTAAGCACATATATATAGTGGTGCTTGAACCCGCAATCATCGGTTAAGATGCACGCGTTCTAACCACTGGGCCATCTCAGCTCTTCGGCCATCTCAGCTCTTCAAACATTGTGTATACAAACATTGAGTAAAAAAGGGTTATTTTAAAATTACAAACCGACTCTCCAATTACATATATGCATAGATAATTCGGTTAGATGGTCAACTATTTACATTTACCTCACACAACACCCATGAGGTACTTACGTTGATGCCGTCAGACTTTTCAGTCACAAATTCATTTCCTATCATATATTCTACCGTTAATCTTTCGACATCGCCTCGAATTGTACATGGCGAAGTATTATAAGCTCTTACTATGAACTATCATATCTTTTTGAGCGAATACGTGTTTATTAGTTATATTTGAAGTAAATTTATTTGTTCTGCTTTCATTCCACGGCATAATTATTCATTTATATTATGAATAACCTAAGCAGTTCACTGTTAATGCCTAATACAACAGTACGTCAATATCGAAACCAATTGAGTATTTCCGTTATATAAGTCATCGTGTTTGTATATTTTTTTAAATTAATCAAAAAATAAAATCAATATTGTCCACAATATAGAATTTTCTAAGTTTTTTATTATATATTTTATTATTATAATACAAACTTATAACATTTAATACTCCACCTAACTATTATATGACCTATCCCACTTAAGCCAATTTTGGTGTTGTTAGTTTAGTAGTTTTATTTAATTAAACGACTACTTAAAATTTGAAGTAACGAATGTTTGTAAAACGTACAATAAATCAAATATCCGATTTGTAAAAATAAAATTATATTTATCCGTTTAAGATTACAGATAATATGTATAGATAAGCTGTTTTTATTATATTCCTTATAACAATATTCCTGACTCTGATTCTATAATGGCATGTATGTATATATCCTGATGGTAATATCGACTCTCTCCCCTATGCCTTGCATATTCTATTAAAAATTACATACTGTTGTTATTAGATCTTAATAATTTAATTTATGTGTGAATTGGTTATTTTTTATTGGTTTCATAAAATTAATACAACCTCGGTAGTTTTCTTTTATGATATTTATAAATTGTTAGGAGTAAATTATAGAGGTTTTGAATAAGTTTCAAACCTCTTTCAATAATTTCATATTATCAAAAGAAAAACATATAATCATTTTATACTAATGTAATGAGTAAGCCTATTATTTAAAACGAGAAACATAACAAGGATTATAAATAGATATTAAGGGCTCAATTTTTATCGAAGATTTATATCACCGAGATTTTAATGTTTTTCGATTCCTGCTTATAATGAAATTCGTATTTTTTTTGGTGCTGTAGGAAAACTATCATTAAAACCGATGAATCATCAAAGTTCAGTCTCGTGAAGACATTCGTAGATAATGTCAAAATATCGAGATCGAGTAAATGAAAATAAAAGAAACATGGTAAATATCCCGTTTTTAACAACTTTAATAATAAAACCGATGAATTCTGCCAAAATTATGTTTACTAACCCGGTATAGAGCCTTTTACTGAATGATCTTGAAAACCTTCTTAAGATTAAATTGCAACCTAGGAGTACAGCAGAGGGATGTGACGTTGTATATAACCACAACCACAGCAACAGCCTGTAAATTTCCCACTGCTGAGTTAAGGCGTCGTCTCCTCAAGATGTGGAACATATTCCACCAATTTTACATTCCAATGCGGGTTGGTGGAATATACACGTGGCAGAATTTCTATGAAATTAGGCACATGCAGGTTTCCTCACGATGTTTTTTTTCACCGCCGAGCACGAGATGAATTATAAACATAAATTAAGCACATGAATATTCAGCGGTGCTTGTCTGGGTTTGAACTCGCGATCATCGATTAAGATGCACGCGTTCTAATCACTAGGCCATCTCGGCTTGTTGTATATAAGCAACTTCCAAATATAGGATAACATAGTTATGTAGAATTCAGTCACCATAGCCGTGATACAGTTGCAAGAGGCACGTCGCCTCAGGGCTTTTAACTCGATTACGTGGCCGCTCATCTGTAATGAACAAATTACTGTATTACGTCAGGGCCCTGTCCACGGTTATATTATATATGCAGGTTAATTTCGTTCCTCCAAACAAATCAGGGTGACCTTTCCCTGACCCCACGTCTCATATTAAATGACAGAGATCTTAAGTCTGTCTCCTATTGTACATTGTTGTCCAAGGAATATGTTTTCCGATAAACTTTCCATTGAAACGAAGTTATACAGTGTTATGATTATTTTTGTTGTTTATGTAATCATGTTTTAAGTGTAGTGTTTTTTTTTTATTCTATGCTTGTTAATTGCAAGATTATGAGTTTATTCTAATTTAATTTTATCTAACTTTAGTAAAATAACATGCCTTTTGAAGTTCTGGGGAAAATGGGCTTCTGCGTTTTGTTTACTCCATTTTATTAAACTGAAACTGATAAATTAATAAAGATATCAATAATTAAGATAATATTTTGATTTAATCATAATGACATATCGATAAATATCTTGCCTGGTTAAGACAAGTTTAAATAAACATATATTTTTTTTTATTAATGAGAAATAGTAATGAAAACTGTAAATTAGATCTCAACAATGCCATGTTCGAAGTTGTTTCTTGTGATTGCATTAACGTTCGTAAAAAGATTGATTTAAGATCTGACAGTCGTTTTAATCCTTAATATACTCAATCGAAGAAAATTCAATATTTTCAAGATAATTTAAAACAAGAAGTACTAACGTGGTAGTTTTTTATGCAAGTCGGTACATAATCTCCACATATAAGATCAAAATTGATTCGGCCAATGGTGACCATCAAATGACCCATTTGACTATTCGCCTATCATACAAAAATATTTTACCTACTTATAATGGCTTAAGTAAACTTGTACATTAGGACAATATACTTATTTTGTTTACGTATGATAAGGATGCAAGGTATATAATGCTGAAAGGTTTGTATTAATTTTGAACAGCGTGATGAGTACTGTGAGTTGTGATACAAAAAATTTTATTAATCATTAAAAAACATAATACAAATATAGTTAGTCGATTATGGCTTTCAACAATAAGCCTTAAGTAAAATAATCAAAACACTTTTTGTTGAAATGAACAAAAATTGTATATGCTTTGTCTGAAGGCGAGCTCTTTGTTTCACAGAAATACACAATCAATAATTACGCAATTAACATGAGTGTCTGCTATTTGAGTTCGCTGGAAATGTTAATTAAGGTCGATTGTTCTTTGATTTTAAAACAAAGTTTTCCTACGGCTAATGGAAACGTTTATCCGCAAAAAGACGTAATTGAATATTAAAGGGTAATTTCAACTGTTGGGGTCTGAATTAACTGTAAAGTAGGTATTTATTGTCTTGACTTGTGGATATTTTAAAATGGCTATCCTTATCAGTAAATATTTCTATTTAATTAAAATAATTCATCTTATTGTAATCTCTGATTACGACATAGTTCACAGTGAAATATTGTATTCCAGAATTATAGTAAAAATAGGCTCTTAACAAATGTCAAGAGAAAAAAGTAATACATAGGTTGGATAGAAAAACTTGAATACTTGTAATTGATGAATTTACTATTTCGGTTGCTAAATGTAAGTTCATAAATATTAAAACAAGACAAGATGTTTAACTCAATTTCAGTTAATGTAAATGAAATGAAAATGTAATTTGTAAAATTAATTTAGTCGATAATGTAAATAATTAATAGATTAAAAGAGTTCTTTGTATTAATTTTTTTGATTTTTAAATATGGTTAAATTAAAAACTTCAAAGTAATTTTTAAGAAGTCTTTAATACATATATTGTTGATTAACATTGTAATTGTTAATACATACACTAAATTTAAACATACATTGAAATCTTCTATAATTAATGATTTATCATTTGATAATTTATAAATTATATATTTACAGGCTCAGTACATACTATTCTTTTGCCAATTAAAAAAAAACATTGAAAGGAAATGAAAATGCCCAAGAACATCGATAAAAACTTTATTCATAAATGACGAAAGTCATATTCGTCTTTTAAGCGTACGTTTCTCCCGACGCGACGTCCTTTTAATTATCTGCTATACAATGATAAAGTTAAATTTTTTAATGGTTAACATTTGATTACAAGACATAGACTGTCGACAACGAGACGGGGCGGGGTCCGGAGCGCGCGGTGGGAGGTCGCGTTGAGCGCGACGTGGAAAGTGCGCGTCCGGTCATTACAAATACTTACAATTTTCTAACTAACGATAATTCTAATAATTTGATTGCTAATATCAAAAATTTTACAATGAAAATAGATTTTACTCTAAAAATAATTGAACGCAGAGCGAGCGTCGGTCGTGAGTCGACTCGGGACGACCGGCGCTGGCATCCAGCGTGCAGTCTATCACATTGAAAGATTTATAAAGTAAGGTACATCAAAGGCGACGGTGAGAAACCTCGAGTTGTTCTCACTTGCCGCCCGAGAAATAATTCAGTACTTGACAAATAGGTATTATGTTAAGAATTTTTAATTTTTCTTCTTTGTTTACACAAAAAGATCTTTCAGCGATGAGCATAGAGATGCATCGCAGCCCTCTTCTTCTTCGGATCTGTTTATGAACCAGCGCTCACCTTCACTGCGCCCCGCTCGGCTTGTGCTCGGTCGTGCTTCATTGTCGGGTTTCGATTTGGTTACTTGCGGCCCTGGTATACCGGACGTCGATGGTCCGGGATTGACAGTATTGCCACTACGTAGGAATACTTCAATAGCGCTTCCGAGTGCGCTTGCGTCAACTACTGAGCCCGATGGCTTGTCCCACACGACAGCGGCTGCATCTCCTGTTGCTGGCTTAGCATCTGGTGCGAATGTCACTCTTGGTTTCTTTGTCTCATTTTCTTTCTTCTTAGTTGCAAGTGTCTGATGTCGCCGAGTAAACCAAGTCGTTCCCGATTCTGATAGTTTTTCACGTAATGTAGACGCATCGAAACTGCTAGAGCGCATATCAGCCAGTCGTCTATTGCGGTCAGGCTTACCGCATCGATCTATTTCTGTAGCAGAAGAAGTCAGAGCATTTAACATAAGCTTGAGATCTGTATCAGTGCAAACAACACCCGCTCCGGCCCGCGGCGGTATAGGAGGAGGCATTTCTGAAGCACGACGACGTGCTGGAATGGGTGGCAATGGTGACCCAATGAAGTCCGAGTGTCGACGTCCACTTTTTGTGTATCTGACGGAACTACTCATGGGAGACCGTTCATCGAGAGGTTGAACTTCGCAAACTCTTTCGTTTGACGTGTTCCAGAGACGCATTCGTACTTTGCGTGCTTGAACGATATCGTCCATAATATCCAGTTGAAGGTTGTGCGTGCTTCCCAGATTGTCAGTAGCTGGTGGACCTATAACCATTGAGCATATGAATTATTTTAATAAAGATTTTTATTTTTTTCTACTATGAGAATGAAAACTTAGCATTACATTTTTTCGCACCCGAGTCTCGACGACGGGAAAGAGCAGGAAAAGCCGCAATTGATTCACGACGACCTCGACCGAAGAGCGCCTGAGGCACTCTCGATATTGTCACAACGGAATGTCTAAAAAGAAAAATACTCATCGTACAAATGAAATATAACGTTTTGGTTTATTCGCTCCGACTTCAATTACCTTCGGCCTCCAGGCTTGGGCGGAGCTTGGCTTAAAGTGGCCAAGAAAGCTGCTTCTCGGGCCTCACGCGCCACACCCTCTCCACGCTCCGATAATCGTCGCACCTGGCACGTTTACAAAGTAATTTTACAATGAAACTTATAAACTCATTTAATTAAAGTAATTTTATAATTTTTGTATCTATATATTATAGAGTAAAATAAAAGGGAAAATTATTTAAATATATTTAAAAATTTTAGTGAAAAGTATTTTCTTATACAAATATAATTTCTTAATTTCAAATGATACCTGACTAGCAGTAGGTCCAGACGTGCATGACGGCGTTGGAAGAGAGTGCTTGCGAGTTTCGCGCCACGGCGACAGGTGGTATGGATCTGGTGGAGACTCTTGGTCCTCAGAGAACCCACGGATGGGTACGGGGGACCGGTAAGATTCGGCGTCTTCAGCCCCACTCTCCTCCACCACGATCAAGGGCTCGCCGCCGCCGGCGATGGCCATTGAACCGCGCCGCATCATGGCTATAGGATTGACAATTATTTATTTGTTTAAACAGAGGCATGCTATCTAACATATTTTAAGTATAAAAAACTGTAATAAAGCTCGGAAAAATACGATATGAAAGATAAAATAAATGTTCGAAGCGGTAGTTATCCAAAATTATTTTTCAACGTACGTACCTATTGAACCATGCTCTTCCTCTTTTTATACGGTACATGTTTCTTACACGTAAAATATGTTGCCTATGCAATGAAAATGATACAAAAATATTATTAATAAATAAATAATTTGTTTTTTATATGAAATATAAAATCCGAACCTACTATGTTATATTTTGTAAGTAGAATTTGAAGTACGCCACTTCAGTGCAGCCAGACACCTCCATTCACTTTAATTAAGAAATGCTCTGCAGGTGGTTTTGAATATAGTGAATGCCTTTACAACCTACACTTAATTTTGTTCAACATACAAATTTATACTGGATTTTGAATTATATTCGCTAACATTTGGCTTAATTAAAATCATGTTAGTTAGAATAGATGTAATATGCAGTTAATTATAACTAACTTTATTCTGTCTTTCTTATTGAAATAATGAACTAACAAATTATTTATCATCTGTTTCTAAATTGTATGTCATAGGTTTATTTATAAGTTCTTTTTTCAAATAACTTTTTTTGCACAAGCTTATTTAAGGCTGATTGTTATTTTATATATTTAATACTATATCGGTGTCTCATATTAAACATTTTATCCTTGATATGCTTTTATCAGCTCTCTTACTCGCAATGCAGATAATATTTTGTATTTTGAAATGAACTTAAATTAAAATAGGCCCATACCCATTAAGAGACTTTGACAATAAATTTTATTTTTTGCTTTAAAACATGAAGCAGACAATTTGGTAGATAAGGATGGTAAGTGGTCACCACCGCTTATGGATATTGGCCATGAAACATTGACCATTGTTATCTGAATATGCCACCAGCTAATACAGTTAGTTATATATTAGAATAAGAGAAAACTAACTCCAGAGCAGCCTTAGAAAGCTATACTACAAAGTAAAATGTAAACCACATATCAATATCAGTATAAAAATTCCTAACAGCAGAGGTCTTCCTACAGGTTCACGAGGATATTTAATGGGCTGTTAGTAAACTTTATAAACGATGTCACATACACTTTACGTGTATTCTTAGAATATTTGCCTTTAAGGTAGATATCATATTTGTATTGGTTCGTAGCGGATTTAACGAGCATTCTCGTAGCATCGATCAAGTAATATTTAGACTCCGGATTAGAATATAGCTTCAGATGGATTTAATGTTATTAAATAAAGCTTAAATTATATCATTATACAGCTGTTTTTGATGTTAAATTCGATTTTTAAATAATAGGTTATTTTATGAAGTTTTGATAAAGATTAAAAATAAAACAAACATACTTATAAAGATAAGTATGTTGTTTCTGTGCTTTATTATATATTCAGTTTGAATTATGTTTTATTTATGTAGCTCATTACTAATATGACGTCAGTTTGATGTGTTCCAAACAAAGGCAGAAAGGTTGTTATGTGAGATCAAATAGCTCGTCATAAGACAGAGATCGTTTAAGATTCTCCGAGAATAAGATTCTTAAAATCCCTGTTTATTTGAGCGAAATTTAAACAAAATTCTGGGTCCAACGCTTTGATTTCCTTTGAAATGTTTAATGGATGTACGTAAGATGTTTTATTAACCTTTCAATGTCATAAAACTACTATAAATTTTTATAACCGGAATTATATACCAAAATGCTTCGAGCATCATGGAATTCGGTATTTTGATATCCAAAGGTATGATAGAATATTTATTAATTTAGGATACCTGGCTTGGGTTCGATTACCCGGTTCAGAAAATTGTATTCTTTAAGGAATTAATGTTAATAAATTTTATGTAAATAAAGTTGTACAAATAAAAAAAATCCTACGGTAATACTATTAATGCAATGAAAATAACAAATAGATAAATGACTATAGTCGGAGTTTTGACCTCGGTCTGGGTACCTCTGATATATATTTACTTACGATCAGCTACTCAGCTTGCTATTAAATATTTTGGCTAAAGGTTAAAATTAATAATGTTTCTATGTACAAGTAAATAATAGTCTTTTACTGTAACAGGTCCTAGATTCGAATAAACTAGACTTAAATTGATATAAGAGATTAAATTCAAATCCGCAAATAAATAAGTAAATGAACACTAATCGTATTAAAATAAATAGTTACCTTATGTGTGCAGTTTAAAAGCACAATGTACATAGAATAATTCTTCTGTCTATTTACTTTTCAGTGTATATAGTAATCGAGAATCAAAGGCCGCTATCGCAATTTACAGCCAATGCTGGTTCGGTTATCCGAAGCTCACAAAAGCGAACCGTAATATAATCATACAAAATCTCAATCGATATATCAACAGGTCCCCAAGGCTGCGCGGTAAGGGTTGTCAGCTGGGGCGATAACGGATTTATTTATTTATTAAATATATTTGTTAAATTACTATATTTTGATGTTTTGTTATTTATTTTGTTTTTACAAAATAAATCTTCATAATACTTTGTAATTTTAGACTATCACTATTCATTAAATTATATTTAAAAAGTTAATGTACGTATACATTGAAAATATATTATTATTTAATTATTTTACAAATAACGTATTGAAAAGAGATAATCACAGTGTTTCAAGTTGAAAGCCCCAGCTTTGACCCGGTTAAGTGACCTAGAGCCTAGCCGTAGCTGGAAAATGGCTGTCTCTGTTACTTTGACAAGTCTGCATAAAACAGAACTCTTGCCTCGACGCCTTTTAGATAATATCAAACTGACGTTTTTGCCTTATCGTTACATCTCTTTGAATAGCAGGTATGGTAGGTATGGATTCAGGTATTTGTTGTAATCATGAGTTTTAAACATTCATGGAAAGTTTATAAATATTGAAACAAAACATTATAAAATATAAATGCATCTACCAATCCCTATGTGTAGACATTGTATAACAGGTAACAATAGCTATTTCAACGCGTAGGGCGAGTCTACTGTCAAGTGCAAAAACACGGTTGGTGGAGCGTTACTAATGGGGTCTGTTTCAATATCATAATGATATTAAAATATTGTTTTGTTTTTATTTCCGAGATTTCTTACTTGAGAAAAATAATTACGTTCTTTTGTTTCTATCTTGCTGCAAGCTATATGTGTTATAATTAAGTCTTACATATATATTATGACTTTAACGAGGTTTTATGAGGTTTTATGACGATAGGGAATGGTATTTGAATGATTATATTTTACTGTAAAAAAAACCTACTTATTTAGATTTTGAAATAAGTTCCATATTAAAGCAACATTCTTCGCAATGCTGAATTTAAAATAGTCCGAAATAAAGTTTCTTACCTTATTATATTGGTAAACAGTCATATTAAATATCACTGTTAACAGTATCGGCAACAGTTTGGAAGGTGAGTGATACTACAGTCAAAAACTTTTATAGTGTCCATTTTTAAAATATTTTATGTCCTTACATCACAATCTTTTGCCATCAGGTAGCCCGTTCGTGGTCCGCTAACATTTTTGAAATTAAATAATTTTTCACTTTGCAAATAAGATCCGAAATAATCTATATTAATATTATAAATGTGAAAGTAACTTTGTCTTTCTGTCGCTCCGACCTTACGATCAAACCGCTGAACCGAATATGATGAAATTTGGTATGAAGCAAACTTAAACTCCAACAAAGGACACAGGCTACTTTTTTGCCTGACACATGACAACCAACATCCTAAAACGCAAACGAAGTCGCGCGCGACTTCTAGTCTATTGATATTAATAATATTATTTTTATACAGCAGAAGAGTCGTATGTAAAATATTGTTTCAAATGTTGCGTAATATTCGGAATATGTATTACATTGCGTTTCTTTACTTAAACTCTTATATTAATATTAACAAGAAAAATAAAACGCATCATAAATGAAAAGTTACTACTTTTCGTTTAGTTTGCCAAATGGGCCGTCGCTTTATGCAGTACGGGGTTATGAGAAATCCCTTCATCCATGCCGTTATAGATTATTAAAGCCTATTGGAAACAGATTACGTCTCTACATGAAAATCTACTCAGACACACTAAGGTGGAATCGTAAAAGGGGAACGAGCCCTCTTTTAATAAAATATAAAAGTTCCTTTATAACATTTATAGTGTCGAGATGGCCTAGTGGTTAGAACGCGTGCATCTTAACCGATGATTCCGGGTTCAAACCCAGGCAAGCACCGCTGATTTATGTGCTTAATTTGTCTTTATAATTCATCTCGTGCTCACCGGTGAAGGACAAATTTCATAGAAATTCTGCCACCTGTGTATTCCACCAACCCGCATTGGAACAGCGTGGTGGAATATGTTCCAAACCTTCACCTCAAAGGGAGAGGAGGCCTTTAACCCAGCAGTGGGAATTTACAGGTTGTTGTTAATTGTTGTTGTTGAATTACTAGTTCTCGCCTGCGGCTTTACCCGCGTTTTGGGGAGTGGCTGTAGATAGATTAGTTTCATATTAAATTTCATCAAATTCGGTTCGGTGTTTTAATCTTGACAGACACACAGATCGATTTATTTACGCATTTATATAGATAGTAAAGATAATAAAATAGGACAAAGAAGTTTCTATATATAATATAATTTGCTAGAGAATATGTTGAATGCAGAACGATATTTAAAATAAGCTGTTACTTGTGGTTAAGCGCGCTCTGCTATTGTCTTTGTTCTGTCTTCAGTAGATTTAAAATAATACTACGGTTAAACAATTTCTAGAATATCAAGAATATCTTTCGAAGAATTTCTAGAACAAATTACAAAAAAGAATAAAAAAAATTGATTTACAGTTTTTATAATCATTTTGATCCATATTTTTTTCGAGAGAAGACAACACTTAATACGGCCATCATTCCTAAAATTAAGTGGAAAAAACAAAAATCGCATAATTACACTGGATATTATTTTATTTTATTATTTTTAAGTCAGATAAATATGGCGATATTATTTTAACCCGATTTGGTTGAAGAATTTCTTTTAAAATATATCATTATGAATTTTGCGTTATCTCAAATTAGAGCCCGGGGCAGAGTTCGCCCTCATATCCGTGATGCTCGATAAGATTTAACTGTACTTATCATACATCCTCCGAATAAACTTAGTAGACGTCTCAGTAATGTACAAAGTTTATTGACAGTTATTGGCGTTGCGAGCACGAATTAATACAAGAGCAGTAACTAACAACTAATCGAAATTTACTTTAGCCACTCGATTAAGTTTGCTCGTATCGAGTTAATGTTTTAGAGAGTTCGGGCTTGCTTTAAGTTCGGCTAAAACTAGCGACATTTGTACACATTTGGCCCTACATTAGAACGTTTTGTCTCTGAAGACGAAAACAATATTCTTTAACTGGTCACACTAAAATAAACAAAATTTGATAAAGCCGAGTGGGTACATTAGTTTTATTATTACAGTTAATAAAAACGAGATATTTACCATGCTTTCTATTTTTATTTGAACAAGACATTCG
Organism: Vanessa cardui; assembly: GCF_905220365.1. Classification (NCBI taxonomy): domain Eukaryota; kingdom Metazoa; phylum Arthropoda; class Insecta; order Lepidoptera; family Nymphalidae; genus Vanessa; species Vanessa cardui. The sequence continues at coordinate 10,592,005 of NC_061131.1, forward strand.
TAGATAGTGTCGAAATATCGAGCTCCATTAAATAAAAATAGAAAAAACATAGTTGATATCCCGTTTTTAATAACTGTAATAATATAAATAAACATGCTAATTTAAAATCTTAAATACATTAGTTTTGTTCAGGATTCCCTTTTTAAAATATAGTATGTTCTTACTAATTTGAAATTCGTACATATATTGAGTTTTGCTTACATTTCGTATTGAAATAAAACTTATTTTAGAGTGTAAGTTATGGGCTATGTATGCCCCGGGGTGTAAGGATCCATTCGCAAAGTGATACATCACAATTATCGAATTTCGGACAGTCCCTCGACGTTTTTTGTTATCTCGTAAACTTCGGGAGAAGGGAAAAGTTATAAACACGTTTTAATATTAATTTCAACATTGTCTCCGACTCAGAAGGTTAGAAGAAAATAAACCATTATTTTTGTTGTTGATTTTTATACCACTTTTTAATTTAACCATAAATACTTAATCAATTTCACATTGAAATGAACAGTGAATCTCCGATGTATGTATTTTATATGATTGTGTTATTTAAATTTAAAAACGATACTCCCATTTATAAAACGAACCGCAATTTCTAATGCTTTGTAAATAATTAAGATTAGGGTAAATAAAACGTAAGAAATAAAAGAAAAATCATCGTCGAGAAAAATTTGAAGCTAATATTCATAAAAGAGGATTTATTTCAAAAGGAATTCTAAATTGTGGAGTGAAGTGTGAAAGATAATATATAAGAAATAAGGGCAATAAAACGTAGCAAAGTTAAAAGGCTCGTAATAAAGGGAAGAATGGTGTCGAGGGACCCTAAATATCACTTGGCTCGGAGTGTGGGCCCTGAGCTTCGGGTTTAATTACGCTGTTAGGAAACCGCCCGCCTTTTACAATACTTGTTTTTCACTTATCATTTTACCGTTTATGAGGAAACCAATGTAATGTACTTGCAGAATGTTTTGTTTTGCACCCAATATTGAAAATTAATTTCGTTCATTCTTTTGTCTTCTTGAAGGGTATCTTATTTGTGCGACTTATTAATTATTATAAGTTATTACAAGTTTGATAAATTTACTTTGTATTTTGATTATACAGCATCAATTTGCAGTCAAATAATTACTCCAGGTTTCTTGATTGTAAATTAACAAAATATTTTCAAACGTCAGTTGAAGTTTTTCGAACGTTTTTGTGAGCAAATATTCCCAACAAAAACTGACAGAGTTGTGTGAGCGACGCGACGTTAGAACCGCAACGTAAGCGAAAATTTTATCAAAGAGAATGAAATAACTAAAATTGCTATACAAAGGTTTCGGGAGCTGTATTCGATAAAAAAGCTACAACAGCTGTTCTAAAAGAGAGCGCATATAAAAATCATACCGGGTTTTTTATTTACACGGACGGATTGACCTATTTTGTTATTTTATATTTTTGCACAAAATCGATACTCGTCTATTTTCAGTCAGCGAAAAAGTTATTTTTTTACCCCAAACTACGTTCGCTTGATTTTGCATAACACCAATTTGCGAGCGAATGTGAAAAGTTTATCTTTGTTTTAGTGTGTTTTCATGGGCTTTATTTCAGCTAGGATCCATTTTAGCGACAACTTTATTCTGCTTGAGTATATTACTCTTAGAACAAGAGTTCATTAACATTTGATAGTATCAGTAAATAAATCATATTTAATTTAGTTCCAATTAAAATTTTCAATTTCACTAACATAAAAAGTAAAGTCAAATCAGTACATATTACGTACATTGACTATCTATAATATGAGTATAATTGCCTTAGGATTATAAGTTGTAAAACATAAGCGACCAACACCAATAATATTCCCATTTATTTAATAGTATGTCTTTGTATTAAATAAAGACAACAAATAGCACATCAGCTAAGATTATCCTCTTTTAAGTAAATATTACTCACAAAAAATTATATTTATTATCTGCGATTGACGCGTTTAATGTTTATAAAATATGTTAACACTGGAGACAATAAGATGAACAGTAAATGTTAGCACTCATGAGTGAAAGTAATTTAAGGAAATATAAAATTATAAATGAAAGAACAACTTCTAATAAACTGTCATAGAGTAGATTGTATTCGATAATTAGAGTATGCGTCTTGAACAGTACACAGTACCTACGTAACAGTAAGATATAGACAAATTATTATTTTTATAATGCATTAGTAGTGCAAAAACATTCATTGAAAGTATAAAACGTCGCATTATTGGCCCCTCTGATGACAGAAGAGTTGGTCCATTTTTTGCGCAGTGGATCAGAATTTCGATTCAACGGGGAAATGTTTCTGATCTAGTCGTCATTCCGAATTGATGATTTGTACAGTTTTTTTTTAAATTTATATTTGTATGTAATTGTTGTAACCTTAATGAAAATTATGATTATACATATATATTGGTGTGTATTAATCATCCTAAACCTAAATATTCTTAATATAAATTTTGACGGTAAAAATATAGAAATTATTATTTATTATTTAATTTGTTATTTGTAAACAGCATTTAGTGCAATTAATATTACAGATTACAAATATTTTCTCTTCTATATTCTGTTTATTTTTTTCTTCAGAAAAATTTATTTATGTTCGTTTACATCCGACGTGATTTTGTTTTATATATTATTGTTTATTATTTAATCTCAATATACTAAATATCCGTGCTCTTGTTTATTTTAATTGCTAGTTTTTAATTTATTGCACATCTCAAGCTTGTTGGTTGTGTTCTATCAAGAAAAGAAAAAACTCCAAGTTTTATATAGTTCGTATATGATATTTTTATTTATATTTTTATTTGTTTACGTATAATTCATATATAAACACACTTTATATTATTTCATTGTCTTCTTAATTTAAAACCTTCGTCCCTACCAATGCATTGCCGGTATGTTTCATGGCGGTTCATCACAGTAGAATGTACTTTCTTAACCGGTGGTAGTTTCACTAAATTATAGTTGTTAAATGACGATTCAAAAGTGCTTGATAAACAAAGCCTACTCGAAAAAGTATATTCTGATTTTGATGACTTTAATGATTTCCGAATACGTTTATGTGTTTGTGTTATGAATCTGTATAATTCTAAATGATCATATCGTGCTCTTTTTAGCATTTTGGTATAATACGTTATTTATTCAATGATTGCCATATCACAATACGTCAGTGAATCAATAATAGTAAATAATTAATTTCAATGAGGACTTCAATTAGTATAAACGAATTGAGTTATCTGCGTGTCGAAATTTATTATAAATTCAAATAAAGCCTTATAGTTATTTAAGTTAATTGTGTTTATCCTGATTTTAGTTATAATAACTACTGTTATAATTTGAACGCACGTAGTAAACACATTTACGTAAGTTTCGAATTAAAAGTAGAATATATTTTTAGTACTAATTTCGATTTGGCCTTTTATTGGTGTTTAATAGAAGGATGAAAAATATTTTAAAACTGAGTTTCAAGAAATATTATAATATAGTATATCACTCCAGTATACTTCAAGCGTCGGTTTTAGTTGATTAAATTCACAAACCCCAAAGAACAGACAATTAAATAAATTCTGGATTTTTTCTATCGAGAAATATTCACAGAACCTAAATTGGTTCCTAAATTTATTAATAATGAAATTAAATCATCAATTATAGCATATAAAGACAAATTACATAACGAAGAAAGCTTCCAAAACGAGATATAAATATATTCAATAAAATTAACTCCGTATCGAAAACATAACCTTGCTTTTTTAAGTCTATTAAAGAGGTTTTATATTACTTTATAGATGTATAGTACGACACAAATTAGATGTAGCATCGGAAAAGGAAATGGAATGAAAATAGATCCGATTATTGTCGATTTACACAACCAATAGAAAGAGCTCCCTATCGCGCCATTCGACGCTATTGGTCGCTATAGATTCACGCGTCAGAGAAAGCAAGTGCTTGTAAATCGACGCGTCAAATTGACGAATATATTAGGTCATATGATGTTACAAGTTATTACATTTGTGCAAAGATCATATTCGCATGAGAAATAAATATTGATAATTTGGGATAGCGTACTTAATTCGGATGTGATCGGTTTTACGAATTTTGCTGATGCGACATCTAAGTCGTGTCGTACTATACTTAGGTGTCTACTACAAAATATAATATTAGGCATTATCACAGACATCCGATCAAGTTATCGGATTGCGTAAACATTGTTTATACTGCAAGATTAACTACGCTGTCGCAATTAACCCTCTATTCTCTATCATTACATTACTGTGAAAACACGTACTCAGATAGACCTAGTTGGACACAATATTATTGTTTCATTATCGCCATTGTTGGTTAGAATTTAACACTACCACAGATAATTAATTCATAATTACTTAAAATTATGATTTAAAAACATAAACAAGGAAAATGTAATAAATAAATATAATATAATAATAATGCAAAAACACGATAATTTGCGACGCTTTTCGTGATTGTATAATTGTATACGATTCATAATAACTTATTATTGTGATTAAAAGTATTACATATGGTAGACGTAGATGTGAAATCAAAAATTTTTGATCTAGAATTTCTATTACACCGGTTTTCATGGGTGCGGCGCCACTCTGGTCCTGGGTTCGATTCCCAGCTGAGACGATGTAGATTATCTTTAGTTTTCTATGTTGCCTTGTTTGTGATACCGTTGTTACTTCTGATTTTCCAAAACACAAGTGTTTTAGCTACTTACATTGGGATCAGAATGTATGTGATGTTGTCTCATATTTATTTATTTTATCGTAGATAATAGGTTATATATAATTAATTAAACCTATCGTCTACCACCAAACACAAGACGCGTACACAATCTTGTTTCGTAAGGGATTAAAATGAAAGCCAAAGCAGAAACTATAAGAAATAGCAAAAAATGCTCAAATGAATCTCGCTCGGGGCCATTTGCACACTTGAATAATTCACATTTTAATGTATGCACATCACCAAACACAAGCCATCGACATAGATTTTCAATACTTGATGAAAAAAAGATAGAAATTAAAATTCTGTCGAAATATTTTATGGAAGGGAAATATGTTAAATATGTTAAATTCGCGTTTATTAAACTAGCAACCATTTTTGTGATACTGTGCATGATTATTAAAATATAGCTCATATTAAAATTACGTTATATACCGTGGATTTGTTATTATGGAACTGTTATTGTGTACATTCATATGTAGTACATATGCATGTATACATACGCAATATTTTTAGAGTACAATGTTATTTCATATTTTTTATCTTACGTTATTATGTAAAATTTATTCTAATAAAAATAACGTCAATAGCGCGATGGTTAAAAGGGTCGCCTAGTAATGTTAAAGTCGAAATATCATTTCTGACCCAATGGGTTATTGTCGTACCCACTAACACAAGTGATATGGTTAAAACGAGGGCTAAATAGGAATTTAAAATTAGTTTCGTAATTAATTTGTGGCATTCCTTTTATTTCTTTATTACAATATAAGTATATTCATTTTTTATATTTAAATAAATAATATTGTATAAAAACATCGCATTGGGTATAATTTTACAACATTTAAATGAATGTTAAAACATAACTTATTTATTAAATTCTACCGGGAGCTTATTCTACTGAAAGAATATCAACAAACAGTAACTTTACCTTTTTAGGTAAATTATCTTTATAATTGTGTATGCCTTGTCTATATATTTTAGCATTAATATTATTGTACCAAAGCGTTATATCTCTGTATAATACAGTAATAATTTTCTTAGACTAGAATGAATGACATTATTATCATCCTCTTGATAGATTTCGTTTACGTACGACATAAACTCTATATTTCTCTAGGTATATACTTATAGCATCGATACTCCGAATGGTAACTGTTTTTTTATATTTTTTATTTGTTGTTGGAACCCAGAACCTTTGGATCTGTGGTCTTGTTGAACTACTACATCAACGAGGCAATCAGAGTAAAATATATATACTATATTAACAAAGTCGCAAATGAAACAGAGGATGTAGCTCATAAAGAAAGGGTCTTATTGTTGTATTATTTGAAGGGCATGTCAGTTTGCCGATTTAAACTAACTCCATTAAAGGAGAGGGGTCCGGAGAGTTTACCATTTCACAAAATAAACAACTTGTGTTTCAATGTTCTATGAAATGGATTTTATATTTTTAAATCTCTCTTTCTATCCTCGTAGAACTTAGAGATTTTTGTAATTGTTATGGAGTCAGTCAGATTTCTGAATTTCTATCGACATTTGTAAGTACTTACAATTTACTCTAATTACTTTAAGCTATATTGTATAATGTTATTGCAGAACATGCGATCATTTATATATATATGCTTTTATTTGTAAGCAGTATGATACGATTCACAATCTTTCGATCGTTTACAATCTCACCAGATAGATTTTATAATCTAACGCAAAGCAATTTTATACATAATACATAATATAGCAAGTAATTTATACGAACCAAGATGCCACAGTGGTATGAGAAATTTAATCCTAATCGATGATTTAATAACCCAGGCAAGTAATGCTGAATTTCATGTTCCTAATTTGTTTTAAACTGAAGAAAAACATTCTTTATATGTCTTATGAAAATCTCATAAGTATCCAATAAACTATATTGGAGTAGCGTAATGGAATAAGAACTAAAGCTTCAATTTTAAAAATGGAGCCTGAACCCAGTTTTGGGACTTCATAAATCATTTATGCTTTCCCGTATTCGATCTTGACCCTTGATTGTGATCCTCTTTTATCCACTAGACGATCACGACTCCCATCTATCTCATTAAAATAATAATAACGATCGTATGCCACGTTTCTTCGTAATACATATATTCGAAAATAGACAGTGCAATCTGCGAATTAAACATTAATTCTGTTTTGTATATTTTGAAAATTTCGTATTATATTATTGCATGTACATAGGTATATATCTAACATGAGATTCTCTCGCTTCCGTGGTTGTTGAACATGCATAATAAATTAATTGAATTCCTTCATCTGAAACCATCAATGATGGAAAAATTATTTACAAATACTCGGGACCGATGTTAATAAAAACTGTGGAAGTAAATATTACGTTAACTTATCGAGAATGTAAATGAAGAATTAATTTCATTTGACTTACGCAGGTTTCATTCATCGTTAAGTACGAAATTAATTATGAAGATAAATTAACTTTGAAAATATTTTGTCGTACTTATTGGGATTTAAACATATATTTTTTACATAGATACTACTACCACCTAATTAATACCTACAGATATTACTACTGATTAAGATTCTAGTGTCTGATCTATTGGACTATTTTGGGCGTTACCGATCATATATATAAATATATATAGATAATTTTTTTGTAATCATAGATGTAAAACTATAAAATTATAAAAACTTTGATTTCTTTATGGAATTTTCAGAAATATGTATAAATACGAACACCCAATAAGATAACAACGTAGATTAACATATTCTATATGTTATTTTAATAGTTATAATAACAATATGCAAGTAGTTCTTCAAATATATATTTTTAGTACGTAACATGATTCAACTTTACTACTTCATTCAATCTGTATTGTATCCCTTTTCTTCTCCTTTGATGGAATAGGTGAGCTATGACTTTACTTTTTAGAACCAATAACATTAACAACCGTTTACAAAAGATGTGTATTATATTATATTCATTTAATATAATCTGTCAGTGCTAAGCTTTTGCAACAGCAATTACTAAGACATTTCTGAGACTGTGCTTCTAGCAAGCGCCCCTAAAACGTCGCTCCGACAATTTAATTTACTACGACGAAGACGAACACAAGATTCACTAAACCTGCATAATATCACCATAAAATGTTCCCGAGAAAACCTTACTAAGAGGATTGAAATGTGCCTTTTGTGACGTTTCTACAATAGTTTTTATTGAGAGTGGTGATTTATAGACGGATATGCTTTCATAATTCAATGACTTTAATACTATTACTAAATTAAATTACTTCAATCCTAAAATTAAAAAATGATTTTAATTATGTTGTAGAATCGACTACTCTAAATCAGATTTATTTTCTGACAAAACTGTTTTAAAAAACTATTCATAGATATCATGTATTGTTTAAGCCAAAGTTTCTTTTACCCTCATTCCTTTGCCTCACTAGTCATGGGCTATGGTTGCTATTCCCAAGAGAGACTAGTCAATTACGTAAGACCTATTGTGTTTAAGTGTCATCGGTAACCGAGAAGTTTTGTGGAAATCAACTGTCATGGCATGGATGGTTATAGAGGTAGGGAACGCTCAAATAATGGATGGATGCGAACACGCGACTGATGGATCGTGTGAAAGACGATATGGTTAGAAAGAATGTTACTTGTGAGATGACGTCAGACAGAGAAGTATGGAAGTAGAACACATGCTGCGCCGACCCCAAACAAAATTGCGATAAGAGCAGGAGGATGATATTCATTTCTTCACCTCCTAATTCAATTTAAGGGCCGAAAACAATTATAGTGCACGATAATCAAAATACAGGCTTTAGATGTCACGGAGGTAACCACTTCTCACTTTCATATTTCTGCTACTGGGAATGTCATCGTCAGAACTCAAAAATCTTAAAATATCCGATCCTGCGTTTGAACCCATTATTTAAATAAGTAAATAGAAAGCCAGAAAAATAACCAAATATGTCATACATTTGTTCATAATAACCTTTGGAATTAAGAATACGAGACGATTATTAAAATGCTTATGAAGAGTCTATATTTATAGAAGATCTTAGGTTTTATATTAATAATGTCGTAATATATATTATAATACATATTTTATTTGATGTAGAATAAACTTAACAATCTTTTGGTGTCCTGTTCAGGTTACCAGTACTATAACGATTTAAATTTTGATTTATGGAGTTCGGTATTCGCGTACGGGTCAGATTATCTTTCAACAACATTCTGAATGACTGTGTTAATTCGGTTTTATGGATTTTCACCATGATAATATATTCTTTGGTCTATATCTAACTCTACATTGGTAATGGCATTGTGAAGATGAGAGATTGCTAGTTGATTTTCTCCAATTACGTAGCTCCCTTTTTTTATCTTAAATTAATTATGCATTCTACAGTTACAAAATAATAAATGTTATAATCACTTAAAGTTTATTTAAGAGCGAAATTTATTTATTTATAAATATAAGAAATGTTACAGGCTGGAATCTCCCAATATTGGGAATTCTTCTTTTCACTCTTCGTTCAGGAGAGATCACGAATTTTACTCTCAACACAAATTAAGCACCTGTAAGCTCAGTGGTGCTTACACGGATTTGAACTCGTCATCATTGATTTAGATTTTCCAGCCAATGAGTCATATTTATACATGTAATCCATGTAGTACATATTATATTTATTATATACCTATTTTATTATATAAACCTATGAAACAAAAGCCGATGCAGAACCTTTGATGGTTATATGTTATTCATTTTTTGAATTTTGTTAATCCATTAATCCAGATTTAAATTTTATTGAATGCCCAGTGAAGCGCCGAGTTACTGATAGTGTATGAATAAATTGTCATTTTTTTATACAGGGACGATAAATACGATCTATATATAAATAGGTGAACGCAAAACCGTTCGGTTCTTTGTTTATCGAACAATCTTTTTTTTGACACAACCTTGCTATTGTTTCTATACTTCTGACAATAAAGCGATTATTTTAGTAATAAGAGTTATATATATATATATATATATATATATATATATATATATATATATGTTTGTCTGTCGTCGTTAGTCGTTATTGTCAAATTTCGACCTCTGAACATATAGCAAACGTAGAACAACAGTAATACGGTATGTCTGTGTGCGCACATACGTGTGCTAGATAGATTTAAATATAACTCTGATAATAAGTCAGTCGACATATTTTATAGACAAGTAAATATAAAGGTTTCTAGGACATTATAATTACAGCGTAAAATATTTTTTACGAACGAAAAGCTGTAAAAATATTTGCAACATAAATTTTATGATTATTTTTTTTTAACATCGAAAACATTGATAGTACGTGTTAAATATTTTCGTAAATGAATCTTAATATTAATAGAATTGGTTTATATTGAGTGTTACCAGCTGTTAGTTACGTCTTAATGGTTTAGTCATCTTGCGGAAATAGAGCTTGATGGGTAATCTTCCAGTCGATATAACCGATTTTCGATTGAATGTCAAATTGAAATTTAATCAGTCTTGTGTTTAAGCATGCGTTAGAAATCTATTTATTATATACTGGTCTCTCCGCTCTGTATTACCGCTGTCAATCGTTACTGTTCCATACCCTTAGGCCATTGTAAAATTATACTACTTATCTCAATATCCGGCCTACCGAATACATATTTAAAAAAAATCAATTATTCTCAAGTGGTATTGAACAAACGGACAATTTATCGGCTTTGTATATATGATAGCAGAGTTTTGATTAATGCTAATTTAGAAGGGTTTAGTATATATATAGAAAATATAGTAGTTGTATATTTTGTTACTTCATAGGTATATGTTTAATTTTATGACATATATTCACTTTATATATATATAAAAAGATTCAACTAATATTTATTCCTCTTAATCATATAAAATACAGTATATTATGGAGGCAACAAATTTATAAAAGGAGTCCAAGTAAATAAAAAAAAACTGAAGGTCACGAGGCTTTATATCTGATATTCCAGATGAATGGGTTTATCTGAACTTCATGTGATATTCTATAAAAAGGTTGCGATGGAAAAGTATTCAGTGTAAATATATACTGAGATAAAAAAAGTATTTACTTTTAATTTAACTTGAATCATCATCAGGCATCGACGCCTGCCAAATGCATAAATTATTTTTTTATATCTTTACTTTAGTTGTGTTTATTTTAAAACTATACTTTACTAACTATATATAATATCCGTATTGAAATTATATTTGTTTAATACTATTTGTTATGTTTTTAATAATATTTGTCACCTTTAATTAAATATTTATGTGAAAAATTAAAACAAAATAATAGAATTATAATTATTTATATTGATAATGTCTGATTCATTTAACATTAGTACCTACTATGTTAAATCTATTTTCTTGTAATATATTGAAATGTTGCGAGCATTTAACATGACCATGACATTATTATAAAGCTCTACGTTTTATTGTGTTACATATACATCAAATAAAAATGAATAGTTTAAAGGTAAAAGAAGAATTGATTTTGTAACGATATTCTGTTTTATGTATTTCATCCTGTATGTAAAAACTCTAAAACATTCTTATGAGACGTGTGCCTGTTGACAGGCTTATAAAAAAGGAATTTCATCTAACTTTATTAAACCTTACACTGAAATTACGACAGAAATTATGGAATAATGTTGTTAATGAAAAAGTAAAATATTGCGGCATTTTCAGAAACTTGTTGATGTCATTGATATAATTATTAAGTGCATATTTAAGTTAATTCTTTTGTTTTTTTTTGTTTTAAATAAATGGCCCTAAATTATTTGAAGTAGTATTAATATTCCTTTTTAAGTTTATAAACACAAATTGTGTAAGGAGTGGCGACGATAATACTCTATTTTCGATTATGTCGTTTTAAAAAGTGTATTAGAATTACGAGGTTCATATTTCTGATATCTATATAGAATTACACAAATTACATAATCATAACTCATAATGTACTCATTAATTATATTACACTTTTTGGGACAATAAATGTGTAAAAATTATCACTTTTGGATGTGCTATAACGAAAAAAAAAGTAGCGCTCAAAATACACGTATAACAATAAAAATTTAGGCGAAGCAATTACCAATTGTGTGGGCTTCTCTCATCAGTTTTATGACTGTAGTGGAAGATTTATAGTTGTGCGAACAGTTATTTCGGTTGCGTACATCAAAGCTCTCTTTAGTAAGTGGTTTACGAGGTGGCTAAGGCGATGACGGAATCGTACCTTCGCCTGATTATGTTGAAGCAATGATTATTTTTTAACACAGCTTACTTATTGCGACATATATTACAAACTACCTGCTACCCGCGGCTTTGCTAGCGTAGAAAATAAGAATATATTTTAAAATTAACTTATAATATTTTATTGAAGTAAGACCTCTTTGTTTACAACACTTTTTTCCAATTAAAAAGTACTCTATGTCATTTCTCAGACTCTAGACTATTTGTGCACCAAATTTAATTTCAATTGGGCCAGTAGCTTGAAAGCGAGACAGACATACAGACAATGTTACTTTCGGATTTATAAAATTAGTTTGGATTTATTGTATAAGAAATGCAGAATATTTGATTGTTTTGTGAAACGAAACTTAGAGACATTAGAGTTAAAAAATCACCTCAAGCGGCTTGGCGGATGTTGTCGGCAGATGAAGTCGACAAAGCTTTTGGGAATTACAATTTTACGTGATAGTTTTATAGTCATGACAAATAAAAGATTGTATTTATGATAAGAATCTATTTTGTAAATTAATTACAATTAGTTGAAACAATCGAATGTATATTTCATTAAAATCATTTTGTATTTGGTATTCACTTTGATTAAAATGATTTATTTCTTTATTGAAGTATAAAGCTTAAACAACCTTAAATTAATTTTTATTGATGATTATTTTTTATGGGGCAGATACTAAAGCCAAGATGGACTGGATAGTGATGACTAGTGATACATGAATCTTAAACGAAGATTGGCTGTTTACACCGGAGTTATTTTTCATGTGCATAATTTGTGTTATTTTTAGTACATTTACATTTACAGTTACATTTAAGCATTGATTTACTGATTTTATTATTTAAAAAAGATAATTATCTATCACAACCAAAAACCGGACAAATTATAAAATCGATAAATTAATTGAAGTAAGCAAGTATATAATGCTCCATTGTTTCCGTAATTTCAGTTACCTTTCAATATGTCGTAATGAACGTTTGTTTGTTTGAGGCCATGTTGTGTCGAGTTAAAAGCCCGCGCGAATGGTTTGACACATTTACTTTGGTTCGTATGTAAATGTGGTGACTAGGGTTGCCAGGCCTTTAAATACAATCCGGACTCGGGTTTAAATTAGTCCGGACAGTAGGTCTAAAATCTGTCATTTATTTTTTAAAGGTGGACGAAATTTTTAAATTTGGATTGTATTTTTTAACAATCGGCATTATTGCATTAACTCCACAAGTACTGCGTGTTATGTGTAGTCTATGTGTGTGTATGAATGACTAGTGGAAATAGTTCATGCGGTAGATTACTTTCACGTCATTACCTATTAAATATAATTCAGTCATATTTATTTTATTTATAATACATATTATAAAACGGCTACAATATTATTATTAAAAGAAGTTACTATTGTACAGAATAATTGTTGTATGAAAACCATTTCTAAAAGTAAAGCGAAAAATTCGTAAAGATAAATGGGTTTATTGTATTTAATGAGAGAGAAATAGAAGGAGGGAGAAAGAAAATAAAGCTAAAATACAAATCACGTAGTGTTGGCCTACAAATTAATATTTATTATTAAATTTGATGAGATCGCTTGGTTTATAAATTGTATGTAATGCAATTAACTTGAATAAGTATTTCATATTTCGCTATGCTCGACAGTCGTGTGTACTTGTTAAACGCTTTGCTATGGACATTAAATATTAAAATTATAATATAATTTATGCAAGTGCTTTCATAATTGTCTCTTACTGGAATTTTATATTGTCATTTAAATTTTATTTTATTTTTAATTTTATAGTACTACAATGTCTTATGTATATTCTTTCGCGAAGAACCGCCAAAAAAGCGTTTAAAATTAGATATGATAATCACATACAAATAAATTAAAACAGATAAAGAACTGCTTTTAAGAATCGAGTCATTAATATACGGTACATATAAAAAAGATACACTAAAATTGTCTTCTCATCGAGCCTAAAAATATGTATTACAGATGGAATATTCAAGATATATTTTCTAAAATTAAATGTTCAGAAAAAATGGTATAATAAGAAGTTACACGGGTTTTTCTATAATTGGTAAACTTTTTTCTACTCCTACACGCTTGAGCTTACTAATTAAATAACGCTTAGACTTCTCGCCACGACGGAACAAAAACTAAGAATTAATTATAAGAAACTTATAAAGGCGGGATTACAATTGCTTGTCTGTTCTCAAAACTATTTAAATTCATTTCAATCAAACATAAAATCTGATAGAGTCACTGTCATTCCGACCTCTACTAAAATTGAAATCTAATTTTCACTTTTCGTTCGATTGTGGTTCAATTTAGTGTGACAAATGTAATTTAGTTGTTTAAAATGTTTTTGAATTAAATATATATTTTTTGTTTATTTATTTATTTTTAGTTTGAAAATATTCTCTTTTTTTGACAGATGCATGTTCGAATTGACAATTATTTGAAAATGGAATATGATGATAAATTTCTTAAAAATTAACGGCCACTTCACAATAAGAAAATAATCCGTCGGAATATTACGCGAACAAATTTAAAGTACCGCCATAGATTATTAATAACATTTTATAGATTTTTTTAATAATAGTTTCATAAATAGTTATATTATGATTTTTATTAATTAACAATATTTATATATAATAATGTTTGTACTAACGAAATATTTAAGCATTGATATCACGATTAAACATGTTTCACTTTAATATATGTAAGCTATAAAATATTTTAAAATAAGGTATTTAATTTAGAATATTATAAAAAGGCTATATATAATTTATAGTTATTTAAAGTGAAAGTTTAAAAACTGCCAAACATTTTAAGAAAGGGACATCGAATATATTAATTATTAAAGATTTTAGTGTTTTTTATTGAAGTTGAGATAAATTATTTAACTGATTAGATAATTGTCGCTTAATTTGAGTTCATAGTTGATTGTTTCGCATGAATAAGACGGTTCAGCGGTCCCGGCGGGATTTTAATACAATAACTTCTTATTGCTTCTATCTGATAAAGAAAAAGGATATTGCATTAAGGGGGGGGAGATTTAATAAAGTAAATTTATTTCAACGAAACTACGCAAAGAGACTGATATTGTTTTTGAACTACAAAGGGTTTTATTTTGTTTAATGTTATTTTTTTTAAGTTGACGTTTATTTTTTCTATAAAAATGTCAATACAGAGAAATATAAGACTGTTTATACTAAAATACAATAACTACGACAGACACCTATATTTTTTAAACATTTGGAGTCGGAAAAAGCGCATGCAAACACCGAATATACGCCGCGAATAATAATTGCGCGTGTCCATTATTCACGAAATTTTGCGAAGATTTGTGCTCCGCGCAATTAGTATCCACATGGGGTGGGGGGCGGTTGAGTGGTACGGGTGTGGGGGTAGGGTTACGTGCGTGTAAGCGTGGCGCGTACCGACGGGTGCGTGGTGTGCGTGCGCGGCGCGGCGTGCACTCGGAACGGCGGTCGGAGATCCACTGCGCGGGACACGCGGGACACGCTGCAGCCTCGCCCGGACCGCCGCCCGCCCACTCCCGCCCTACATACTGATACAACCCCTGCTAAAAGTTAACTTCCCATTGACTGCGAGCTCAATCCCATCAAATTCAATAATCTTACTTCACGCACGATGTATTAGCCACATTGATTTTTGTCTCGTGGGTATTAAAATGTTACTTGAGTACAATGTTTGTACTTTTCTGATGCAACCCATTATTAGGTTTCGCTTTTATTGTAATTACTACAAAGATATATATATATATACATACATGTGCATATATGTGTTTATTTATCAGTGTATCACATCTAATTCAATTAACTTTTGCCAAAATAAATTTAAGCCTTTTTACTTCATTATACATTAATTTTAATACTTTTAAAATAATATTTTGCTATATATCTACCTTGTAATTTTTTTTTAATCATGTGCTTCATGTCAACATAATATATTATTTTATATTAATAGAAATATTGAGACCTTAACGTTTTTGAGCATATATATCTTTCAAATATATATATTTATCTTTTAAAAAGTGTATTAAGAATGCTTTCAATATATATTTTATCACTACTGTCTTTTAGTTAAAGTCACCTCTAAGAGAACTAACGCCGGAGAGCTAATGCTCTTAGCTAATGATTAGGACGGATCGGCATCGAAGGACTCCGAACTTATTCAATAAAACCTTGCAAATTGCGCTTTTGAAATTATACACAAAGTTGTGCAAACGACAAAATATAGAAGCTTTTAATTAATAAATATTGAGTTAATTTGATATAGTTCAATTCTAACAAATATTTGAATAAAGAATCATTTTCAACGAAATATTTATTAAGAAATTTTGTTATAATTCGAAAGTGTTACAACAATAACAACAGTCTGTTAATTCCCACTGCTGGGCTAAAGGCCTCCTCTCCCTTTGAGGAGAAGGTTTTGGAACATATTCCACCACGCTGTTCCAATGCGGGTTGGTGGAATACACATGTGGCAGAATTTCTATGAAATTTGTCACATGCAGGTTTCCTCACGATGTTTTCCTTCACCGCTGAGCACGAGATGAATTATAAAGACAAATTAAGCACATGAATCAGCGGTGCTTGCCTGGGCTTGAACCCGCAATCATCGGTTAAGATACACGCGTTCTAGCCACTGGGCCATCTCGACCGAAAGTGTTAAAATAGTTCTAAATAAGGAATGTAGGCGGTACAATATACTATAAAATGTTTTCTAAGCTCATCGGCTACTTCAAAACTGATGGGAGTTAAAGGATGATAGAAATATAACAATATAATGTCCTCTTGGTATTTGTACCAGGTAATTGGAAAGGGGGAACCTCTCTTATCTCGATCGTCAGTTTTGAAAGAGGGAAGAGAGCTAAAGTGAGGTAAAATAAGATGATAAAAATAAAAGCTTTCGCAAAATCCTAATGTCGAACCGTATAGGATAAATAATATATATCTTTGTTATTTATATACTTCGTTCTGGCCATCTCTGTACAAATTCATTTATGTAATTTATTTCGGTATATATTTTAACATAATTTATAGGTACTTAGCGCAAAACGTAATTTACACAAAAGTAATAATACAGGGTTTTAGCTAGTAACTTATTAAACCAGGTTAGTGCTCTCTTAAAATGTTTCAAACTAACATAGCATGTTACCCACCATTTATAATTCCCCGTGTAGCACCTGACGCCTCCGTTTTATGTCGTAAAGTTTGAGGCTCGATATTCGTCTACGGCGATCGTTTTAATATCTAATGTGCTCACTTTTACTTACCTCATTCTCTATTCTCTAATATAAACTAATATTGTCCGATTACAAAATATTTATATACTTAAAATTTACTTTCTCTGTAATTGTTTGTCTAGTAACAGAGCGTTGTATTTCTTATTTCAATAAGATAAATGTGCTTATTTGCTGTAATAAATATTTAAAGCATATTATTACTTTATATTCTGAGACTACGTTCTGCATCTGATTCGACCAGCTATTAATGCATGCAATATTCTGAGGTTATTAGGTCAGAAACTGCGTTACACATCTCATTATACAAGTCACTTACGTCAGTACATATCTACATATTCTATATAAAGTGAAGTTACAGCCACAGATGAAATGTCTTCTATGATTTCAAAGGACATCAACAATGACGGCATGGAGTATAACTCGAACAGTTTCAATATGCATACAGGAGGTAATCATTTACTAGTAAGTACGATATATGATTTCAAAGGAATTGATTTAGACTGTCCTGGAAATCAGACGAGCTACTCAGGCACTTGATATTAGGCTGCGAGCTATGGGATCAGCTTGCCTAGTACACTTAGAAACACAGACGACGGAAGGTACTATTCCATATTGTGACAATGCTCATGAGAAATGAACCAAAACGCATCGTACGAATGGGTGGAATATCGATGACGTAAGGTTATCGCGGCGCTGAGTTACCTGATGGTAGGAGGATGAAGAAACTCGTAGAAGGCAAACTGGCTACTGCAAACTGCTACTTTGCATTCCTTAATGTGTCGTTTTCAGTGGGCGTGCAGGTCCAACCAAGATCTGCTATTATTTGTATGTTTAATTAGAATCAATCATTTATCAAACTGAATACAAGACTAGTACAAAATTCAACTCTATGTTAAATTTCGTTTCTTGCCAATGAATTAAGTCATGAGATTTTACTGAGCCAGTGATAGGGAATAAAACTAAGAACTAGAAAGTAAGTAACAGCTTGTAAATGTTCAACAATGTTTTCCTTTCGTTTTGAGGAGAAGGTTTGGAGTACTCTGCTGAAATTTTACTAGGTGGATATAAATATGCTAGTTTTTTCTTATATGCACTTACATTTTTTATAATGTTTTACTTCACCGGAATATAAGATTAATGTGATATAAAGAATCGTAAATGAAACATGTATGTATGTAAATTCAGTGATGCTTGTTAGAATTTCAACTCGCAATATTCGGTTAAGATTGTAGTTATTATCACTTCACTATTTTGGTTCGCAACAAAGAAAACATTTTCTAGGAATATATGCATTGAATCTGGTATACATTATCTTGCAGATTTATGTTTTTTTTTAAAGCGGAAAGTGTTAATGTAAAGTTTGTATAAATTGTAACTAATTCATTATACATTGTAAATTTATGTGATAATCGTTATTAATGAAAATAGTTTTGAAGCATTTTCAATTATAAATTGCAAAACATAGCATTTAATAAATTTACAATTAAATTTAACTTCTAGTGAAATTTAATTGATTTTACGTTCAGATTCGATGCTATTTATAAATATGAGGTATATTAAAGGTATACAAAATATATATAAATAAATCTACAAGAGTACAGGAAAGATAGAAAGACAAAAAAAGATGTTCTAAATGTGATTAACTGAGTGCGTACTTATAATCACATTAAAACAACCAAACGAGCTAAACAGAAATATTTCTTTTTTTGATTCGATTTTTAACTTTTGATCGTGTAACAAATATTGGTCCACTAATATCCATCTAGTTTTTCTCTATGAAAACTTCCTTTATCACATTTAGTAGAAATTTTTATACTTTTTTTTTAAGGTTATTTACGACGACATGAGGGTTATTTTATGTGATCGTAACTGTTACATCATTATTCATAAACATCAGTATTTACACGGAGACATGCTTCTAAAAAACTTCCTATAATCGAATCGATTATTGAAAACTTCAAATCGAGCTTCAATTGTTTTTTAAATGTTCGGAACATTTTGAAAATGTTAACTAAGTTAAATATTTATCGCTTATTTGATTATAACATTATTTTGAATATCATATGATATATCAAATTTAACTTTCCCCATGTAAAGAAACTTTGTAACTACCATTATTTCAGTAACACGACCATTCGGGGTAATTTTCTCGTAGTTGTAACTTAATAAAGTTATGAGTCTCGCAAACACGTAAGAACACTTTGTCTTACCTACTTGTTCTCGACTTTCAAAGGATATATCTATATATAGTCCTTTACATTCGATAACATTGACTATTCACGTATTATTCAGAAGATAGGACACAAGAGATATACCTATATATTTTATGACAATGACGAACTGATTATATGTCCATATATTTTTATTAATAATAAGATTTAAACTTTTTTTGTAGATAATAATTGTTTTACAAATAGTGTATCAATATCGAACAAACCTGTCCCAGTCGTACAGTGTTCTGGTACAGCGTTAACTACTTTAATATTATCCTAATTTAAGGGTAATCCATATACTTTTATCATGTATTAATGCCTTAATTTGTTTAAAGATTTGTTAACTTGTACTTTTTTTTTCTTCTTAGAGCCGAGAGGGCTCAACGGTTAGTTACGCATGCATCTTAACCGATGATTGCGTGTTCAAAACCAAGCAAAAACCACTGAATATTCACGTGCTTAATTTGTGTTTATAATTCATTTCGCGCACGGCGGTGAAGGAAAACATCGTCAGAAAACCAGCATGTGTCTAATTTCATTGAAATTCTGTCACATCTGTGTTCCACCAAACCGCATTGGAAAAGCGTGGTGGATTATTTTCCGAACCTTCTCCTCAAAGGGAGAGAAGACCTAAGTCCAGCAGTGGGAAATTATCAGGCTGATGTTGTTGTTGTACTTCTTTTTAATAATCATTTAAAAATGTGTTTAATTTCAGCTCATACTTCATTGCTTAATTTAGTACACACCTCGAAAATGAAACTGCACCACAGTCGATTTATTATTGAAACGTTACACAGCGAAACTTTGCACTTAAATTCTGCCTTAAAATTGTGCTCTAAAGAAATTTCTCTTTTAAAAATTCCCGCAAAAGAGTAATCGGGAAGCCTTCAAAGGCCGAAACTCCGTCAAGACCTGTTGCTTTATTAGTAAAACGGCGCTCGTTTTCTCGACTTGTTATCAAACACTTATGAAATAAAATATTGAATATTATTTTCCGTTTACTTATTTTCGTGTATATATTAAATTTGATGAATGATACTAATTAATGTAACTGTTTTGGGTTGCAGAGACCGCACGTAGTTTCTTTCATTTACCGTAATTTGATCAGCATCTTTGTCTCGAACTAATTTCCGCTTGCATTTTGTTTCTGTTTGCGTTGCAGTTCTTTTAGTGATTAAAGAACTGAAAAAAGAATAAAGTTATTTGAATATAAACTATATTTAACTTAAAATCGTGGGTTCAAACCCAGTCAAGCTCCACTGAATTTTCATATGCTTAATTAATGTTTATAATTCATCTCGTACTCGATGGTGAAAGAAATTTGGACGAATTAGATAAAAATATTTCACCAATCCACATTTGAATAATGTGGTGCCTTAAGATTCAATTTCCCGTAAATGAACAGCTTAGGGCTATATTAAAAATAGTAACGATTCTGTACTGAAATCTTGTAATGAAATGTGAAAAAATGCCTTTTATGAAATAATATTTCATTTGTAAAGCAGCGACATAAAAAGCCTCAATATGACTTAATAATATGCTGTCCTTGTATACTTCAGTACGCTAATGAGGTGACTTGCTGCTCTATCCCTTACTCGAGTCAGAAATGAAACGGCTATAATTTTAATTTAACCGCAGATATTTTGAAGTACAATTAAAATACTTAAATTGATTGAAGATTAATAAAAAATAACAAAACACTAACACAGACTTAAGGACAAAATTGCTATTATGTGCTATTAGAAGCACGACAGAGTATGTTTTGCGATCTTCCAAACTGTTACATTGGGTTTAATAAAAAAAAAATATATTTGGTCTGATTCGACTTTCGATACTGTAGGACCTCACAACCTCAAAAGAATATTATGTAAATAAATTGGTCTGTCAATAATCGAGTTTTATTAGTAGGAGAGATAAGGATCGATTCCGTCGGAAATAGAACTAGCAAAGCGCCTTTGAAGATTCTTTTCTATCTGTCCGTAGCTCCGTAACTGTGAACAGTTATTATTAGTTTTGTAGTTTATTGTGTATATTGAAAGTAATTTTATATTTATCTTTTGTATTTGAATCAATTTTATTTAACTAGTCGGCGAATGCAAATACATTTTTATCCAAACGTAAAAATAGAGATCCTAATCTATTATGTATGTATATCAAATAAGGTTTACTCCATTATATATTTATATACATAATAGCTGTGCCCGAGACCGCGTACGCGTTTGAATTTAACAAAAAAAATTATTATAGCCTAAGTTACTCCTTATATTATCAGTTTTCTGCATAACTGAAAGTCTTGTCAAAATCATTCCAGCCGTTCCAGATATTAGCCGGAACAAACAGACAGACAGACGAACAAAAAATGGTAAAAATTTTAGTATATGTACCGTCTATACATACATATGCATTGAGTAAAACAGGGCTATTTTCATATTGCAAAGAGATACTCCAATTTTATTATATGTATACATATTAAATAATTTAATATAAACAAATATTACAATATAGTAAATATCGAGCTAAGGGATAGTTAAGCCTATTTTTTCATATTCTTATATTTATTGTGGCACATCTTATATTATCATTTCATGATTCATCATCACCCACATCATATTATGATTAAATTAATATGTTTTGAATGTGGTAAATATGACGTAATGTGTTACGACTTATGTATAAAAAAATACTGTTAATATTTTATACGTTCAAAAATATTTCATATACAAATTAAAACTAGGAGTATGTAACTATTATTAGGACAATTTTTGATAGCAATATAATATCAACATACCGTACAGCTTATGTCCATGCGGAAATTGTAGAATAAAATAATACTGAAGCGTCAAATGGTTAGCAGTTTTTGGAGTTTTGAAGTGTCTGTTTGTAATATTAAAATAATCGCTGATTGCTAAATGCACATATATGAATACACAGTACATACGTCAAAATAACATTACTCTATAAAAAAAATACCTGTCTGTCTGTTTGTTCCGGCCAATCTCTGGCACGACTGGACTGATTATGACGAGACTCATTGGCATATAGCTGTCCAGAACCGCACGCAGCTCTAGAGCATGCCATCACTCTGCCGTAACTTCAGGTGCTTTCTACCAACGACTTAATATAAAAAAGCTGCCTAATACAGAATTAATAAGCTATACTAAAATCTGTGAACTGAATAATTTTTTTTTTGTTAAATTCAAACGTGCTCGAAGTCACGAGCACTGCTAGAGTAATATATAATATGTCGAATTGCATGATAGTATTATGTACTTATCCATTATTCGGATTGTTCCTAGGAGTAAATAAAAATATTAAGGATTTACTGGCGGGATATTATTCAGATGCGATGTCCTCACCGTTGAAACAGACGTACGTTACGTTCAGACCATTAGAATTTGGTGACCCGTCCCCTCGTGACTATCGGCCGACGACGCCAATTTCAACTGATAGAGATAAATTTACCGTTCAACAGAGTATTATACTCTCTGTATGTACAGTGAGTTTTATTACAGTCGAAATTCAATTTATTTATAGTCTCTGTTCTGAAAATTTAATTTGTTATACGATAATAACTCCAATTATAAACTACATTCAAATTGTGTCACAAATTAATGAGGTTTTCCAGAAAAACAAAATCAAAATAAACTTTATTCAAGTGGGCTTTTACAAGCACTTTTGAATCGTCATGTAACAATTAAGTGAAGCTACCACCGGTTCGGAGAGTAGATTCTACCGAGAAGTACCGGCAAGAAACTCAGTAGTTATTCATTTTCAACATTTAAAAAAATACAGTCATGTTAGGTAATACAATGATTTAAATTAATATATCCTGCCTGGAAGTCAACAGAACTATGTATAAAGTTATGTTATTTTTTTAAGGAATATGGAATTCACGTTTGTCACGCCAATAGTTTAAATTAATAGCGGATGAAACTGCGAAGCGCTATTTATATAGCAATATTATAACATTAAAACGTATTCCAGAACGCGCTGCATCATCCGGCTTAGTAGTTTTTCACTTAGACTAAAGCAAAAAGAGTATGTTTATATATGAACTAAGTTAAGTTTGATCGAGTTTAAAGCGATTTTAATGAACCTTTTGAATTTGAATCGGTAAATATTTTTCAAAACCTATAACTTCCAGAAAATACGTTTACGTACGTTTTGATTGATCCTAAGAAAAGCCGCCATTTTATTCAAATATGACAACTGGTGTATTAATGTCCGACGTAATCTCGGGACCAAATGAGCAAGGAGAAGAGTTGAATGAAAATATTATTGACTACTCTAATAATTACGTCAATATCAAAATATATTTTATTCAATTTAGAACAAGCGTTTATATTATTGTTTACAGGATCTTACAGGCTATATTATTGTTAAGCTACCATCAAGAACGAAAAAATATAAGTTATTTTTTTTAATTAATATTTATTGGAATCGCTTGTTTCTCATAAGCGATTCAAATAACTATTAAATATTTCGTCGCTGCTGTTCATGTCACTGATCGGTAACCCAGTCTTGCCATCACCGCTATGACGCTCTGCAGCTTTGTCAACCCAAATGGATGTATCGGCCATCGCCTCGCATACTTGATTATTAATTTTTGTGAGCAATTCTCCTCAACAAATTTATATTTTCCAATCGGCAACTTTTATATTATAATATAAATGTATTCTGTATTCTGGTTGTGTAATTGTTGTTGGATTTAATGGCGTAATGAGTGATTTACTACGCTTTGATATTCGAGACATCTTAGGCTCCAAATAACGACCATCTTAAGGGCCCTGTATGAGCTCGCACCTCATTACTTTGGTCGAGTCCCGTTTTTGTTCGTAAATTATAAAATAATTTAAGATTCATTACAAAAAACCTATTCAGCGCGATATAGTAAGATAAAAACATTAATAAGAGCCAACTATTGAAAATTATTACTAATATATGTAATTTCAATATTTCGGGATGACAAATGAAATCACGTTTTACAATAATGCTCCAGTCTCTCTATATTTCGTTACAATGCTCCATAATCATCCAATTGTTTTCCTAATGACAGCTCAATTATATTTAAAACAAGAAATAGTTTTATACGCCGGTATTAAAGCTATAAAATAATATTAATTACAGTTGTACAAAAATTATCGATCAATTATTTACAATAAAGTAAAATAGTTTCTTTTATATTCATAATATGTAATCATAATGTCATATAATCAAAGATATAGAATCAATTGTCATAACACCGTATTGGAGGTTAAGGTTACTCACTAACATATATTATTATTACACGGAGATTATTACTGTATAAATCAAAATTATATTTTTTTATGAATTAGCTACGTAAATATTAACATTTTTTTTAAACTGAAAATATATTTTCATTTGTAGCTTAGCATATTTTACTTTCTAAGGTCACGTAGTTTATACGTTATGTGAGTTGGTTTGTGTACCTGTTAACTTTAGCCGCTGGAGGCGCCTTATAATTACTTCCCTCAGTAAGCCTCGGACGTACTTTGGAAATTATTTATGTATTTTGCGTTGTATGCGAGATAACAACATAAGGTTTTCTATTTTACTAAAGTTTAACTAGAGTTTAAAGTAAAAGTATACGTATTTGGTTTCTCGTTGTTTTTTCATTTTAATGTATATTTTTTTATTTCGTATAATTAGGCTTAGCGTAAGTATTTATTGTTGCTAATTTTTAACTAAATATTTAGAGCATGCAGTGTTTACCTATACTTAAATTATAATTTTATCTTTAATAGTCTATAAGAAAACTAATAGATGAAGCAAGAAATAAATAAAAAATAATTAATAACTAACGATTATTATTAACACTTAAATTCAATATATAAAGGTTTGTTATATCAGAAGAAAAATCTGAAACAATGACGAAATTAAGACAAATTAAAGTACCTTACGATTTGATATCGTACAATTTTAATATAAACAGCCGAAATAGCTCATTGCTTATGTATGTACGTGAATCTTAATCGATGGTTTCAAGTTCGAACCAAGCAGTACTCAACATGCTTCGGAATCGAATTCGACCTTGATGTCACCTTCAGTCGGACACTTAAATATTAAGACACTGAGTATTTCTGTGAAGGTGCCCTTGTAGGAATTAGGTGTCATATACCTTGTTTTTTATTGCTAAGGCCTCAACTACTTGGTGGTAGGGCTTTGTGCAAGCCCGTCAGGTACCACCCACTCATCAGTTATTAAACCGCCAAAAAACACTACTCAGCATTGTTGTGTTCCGGTTTGAAGGTTGAGTGAGCCAGTGTAACTACAGGCACAAGGGACATAACATCTTAGTTCCCAAGGTTGGTGGCACATTGACGATGTAAGGAATAGTTAATATTTCTTACAGCGTTATTGTCTATGGGTGATGGTGACCACTTACCACCAGGTGGCCCATTTGCTCGTCCGCCAATCTATCTAAAAAATCATACACACTGTGACGCAGAGTCAGTTAATAAATAATACTGAACTATAATACTGTTAAGGTGTATAATGTATTATATAAATTAAGCACATGTGAAGCTGAAGAACTTCATGAGGAATTCTGCATATGACGGGTGAAAAATTGCCACGAATATTTAAGCTGCATGTTGGAGTAAGCGCCAAATAACCTCCTGGTATGTTGAAATTTACATGCCAATACTTTATATGTACTAAAGATTATATATTTTATAACGCATCGCATAAAGTTATTCGTTTTAAAAGTTTTAAACACCCTGTATAGATATACATGTGTAACAAAACACAATAGAACCTTTTATGATGCATTCTCTTAAAAATAACTGAATCCAGCTCACAGAATATACGTCATGAATAGTTATGTAAAAGTTTTGAAACGCGCTCGCAACAAACCAATGAATATGTTACAGTAGCGAAATGCAAAATAACTAAAACGAATGCAGATAGATTTATTCGTTTTAAAGAACCGTTGCCGACTATAACTGACAATCATATAGATATATTCGATATATTTTTTAATCTAACTTACTTGTTGTATAACAACCATTGGTATTTATTTTAGCCTATTGTATTTCATAAACCGGCAAAAATGGTACAATATTATTATATCGTTAAAATGTATAAATCAAAATCAAAATAGTTCTGTTTATGCCTCTCCAACTTTCTATATAAAGGGGACAGCAATTAGATATAAATTCTGAAACTAAAGTAATTTGACACTTCAAATAGCTCAGAATGAGTACGACACAATCAGTGCCGCTGTTTATGTTTGACTGTTTGTAGTATCTGCTTGACATTATATACATATACAATTTTATACCAAAATTGTATAATAATGAGATTATTAGACATCAAAAGACGATTTTATTGTATGGTTGCTGTTGTAAGAGCCGGGATGGCCCAATGGTCAGACAGTGTGCATCTTAACCGATGTCAATACGCTGGGCTAAGGCCTCCTTTCCCTTTGAGAGGTAGGTTTAGAGCATATTCCACCACGTTGTTCCAATGCTGGTTGGTGGAATACACACGTGACAGAATTTTGATTAAATTAGACACATTCAGGATTCCTCACAATATCTTCTTTCACCGCCGAGTACCAGAGGAATTATACACACAAATTAAACACATGAATGTTCAGTGGAGCTTGTCTGAGTTTGAACCCGTAATCATCGATTAAGAATCACGCGTTCTCACCACTGGACCATGTCGGCTCTCATCACATATTTATTGTTACACAACTATTTATATCGTGATGTAGAGTTCACTCTGTGGTTGAAATTTGCCCGTAATAATTATTGGAAATTTGTGGTAAGTACGTACGGAAGTACGTGTCAATTTCGATGGTATAAAAAAAGCTGCTAATATTTTGAATGATAATTTTTAAATTATACATAGATAAAGTTACGTGCAGTATATTGTACTAAAACAGCAATTGAATCATTTTGTTTCAAGAGTCATTGAGTCATTTTACACAAAAACGAGATTACGTTCAACTGAATAAGAGTTTTAATCAAGTTTCAGAATTCACGTCGATTCGATTGTCAAGATTTTGATGAATTAATTCATTTTAGGGATCGGGTTAATCTTTTGGACCAATGCTATTTCTTTGTTCGTTCCGAACGTGTTTTAATTTTGATATATGCTATTGAAGGTATTTATATTTTTGTTTATAACAACAATAGCCTGTAAATTTCCCACTGACGATGACGACGACGACGACCCTACCACTTGGCCATCTCGGTACATTATAACAGTAGTATATAATAATGATTACCATAACAGTAGTATATAATAGGGATTATCTTTTTATACTCATTATAAATATGTTTCAATTTGGTAGAAATATAATAATTGACTTCTTCTCGTAGCATAACGAGTTATCGTCACGTATGCATGACGTCATTAGTCGGGTTCTGACCTCGGGAGCTCCCCGACGGATTTGTGAACTCGGGAACCCTGACGAATGTAACTCCCCGAGGACGGAGGCTATGTGTGGGTAATGTTTTTCTTACGAAGGGAGAGTTTGCGGTAGAAACTCTATCGTCTTTTGAGTTCAGAACGCTCGTAGAACGCCTGAGTCTATATCGGTTTTAGAAGAGAACTATCCACAGAAAGTGCTATTCTCGCGCTGAAGCAGACCGTTAAATATTATACGGATAGAAATACGCCAGTATATGCGGCTTTTCTCGACCTCTCCAAGGCTTTTGACCTTGTATGTTTTGAAAAACTGTGGCTTCAATTAAAAAGACTGAAAGTGCCATCTGAGGTAGTTAATATGTTCAAATTTTGGTACAGTTCACAGACTAATCGTGTTAAATGGGCAAGTGAGTTCTCGGAAACTTATAAATTGGAATGTGGTGTGAGACAGGAAGGCCTGTCTTCGCCAGTTCTGTTTAATATTTACATAAA
Organism: Vanessa cardui; assembly: GCF_905220365.1. Lineage (NCBI taxonomy): Eukaryota > Metazoa > Arthropoda > Insecta > Lepidoptera > Nymphalidae > Vanessa > Vanessa cardui. Next base: position 10,620,384 of record NC_061131.1, read on the forward strand.
CGACCTAATTGATGAGCTCAGCAAAACAGGTGTAGGTTGTTCGATAGATGGTACAATTATAAACAACCTCAGTTACGCGGATGACATGGTTTTGCTGAGTCCCTCAATTAGCGGTCTTAGAAAATTAATTACTGTGTGTGAGTCCTATGCTGTGTCACATGGGCTGATAGACAATGCAAAGAAAAGTGAGCTCTTGATTTTTAAGGGTCGAAATAGCATATCAGATAATATCCCTTGTGTAACTCTAAACGGAACACAACTCCAAAGAGTTAAGAGTTTTAAATACCTGGGTCACATAGTCACCGAGGATTTATCTGACGATGCTGACATGGAGAGGGAGCGCAGGGCCTTGGCGGTACGATGCGGTATGATAGCTCGCAAGTTTGCACGTTGTACGAATGACGTAAAAATTACTCTTTTTAAAGCGTACTGTCAAAACTTATACACGTGTGGCCTGTGGATAAAGTATACGCGGAGGGCCTTCAATGCGCTACGCGTACAGTATAACGATGCATTCAGGATACTGTTGGGGTTGCCGCGCTTTTGCAGTGCTTCACGAATGTTTGCTGAAGCCCGTGTGGATGATTTCTATGCTATCATTAGAAAGAGAGCAGCATCTATAATGGCTAGGATGCGCAGAGTTCCTAACGGTATCCTGAATGCATTGATGCTAAAAATGGATAGTCCATTTGTTAAGCATTGGGGAGAACTTCATGTATCTACTCGTTGTTTTAGACCCCTTATGTATGCTAAATAATAGTTAAAATATCTACTAACATACTACATAGTTTTTTAAGCCTGTAACTAACACTATGGATATTTATCTGTTAATAAACATTTATTATTATTATTATTATTATATGGAAAGTTTCATCTGAGATTGAAGATTCATCTGAGATTGAAGACTGAGCTTATCAAAAGAATACTGATTTGTCTGGCTCTATTGAAAAACGACGTAGAGTATTTGGAGGTGTTTGGTGGTGGAATCGAAGTCAGTCTTTATGAAAATCGATCGTACAAATATACCAATGCGAGTTGCGGTGACACGCAAGTAACAGTTTTGATTATTTGCAATCGGTTAATTAGGAACGGATTACATCGACGTTCACGGCGTTGATGAATATAAATTTAATAGTATATACAGTTATGGCCACAGACAGTGTTGAGAGCGCTTATGCCGGATTAGCCGATTTCACGACACTTTTGAAAGGGATTGTGAGCCAAATATTTATCAGATACGTGAAGAAAAGATACTGCACAAAAGATTTAGTCTCTTTTTAATAGAATCTTAGAAAACATTACTGATACTTAACTTATTATTTGTAAACAAAAATGATTTCCATGTAAATTGAATGTTGTCTTACGTATAATAATGTGTTATACGTTATTTCTGTAAACATTACATAACTGAGCTGATTGTTTATGTAGATAAAAATGTATGACATAATAATAACTTATGCAAAAATAAAGTTTAAATCTTTGACTATTGAAATTTTTTTATTTAATTCACGATCAATTTTTTTTTCAAAATAAATGATGTAAAAGTATTACCTACATCGATTGGCTGAACAAGAATTGACAGATCAGTATCTGTCAATTCTTGTGCGGTAGAAGCGGTATTTGGAATAAACGTTCTTAATAACGTAATACAGGAAACCATGTATCAAGAGAAAAATAGAATAAAAATGTTAATATAATCTTTATCGATGTATTATATTGATATACAAGTAACTTATTATATGTTCTATTCATATTTATTTATAGTATAAGTTATAAATAAGTATGAATGGTAAATCATAATTGCGAATAAAATAAGATTACATTTTATACGAAATTAAATTAAATCTATACCACTAATCACGCGAACTGCAAAACTATAAGTACGATTGATTCAAAGTTACTTTTTCGATATAGGAATGATATATTACGATAGGAATAGTTAGTAATAATATTGACATTTAGGATTATGTTCTCAAAAACAATATGTTGGTAATTTCATATTTGTCTCTATTTATAAATTGCCAATTTATTTGTCTATCTTTGCTTTATTTTGTTACTATTAAAAATTAATAAACATTTTTTAAATTTAATTTTCATTACAAAGTCTTAATGTTTATTTTCTTCGGGAGTAACAAGTTATTGATTTACAGCTTAAACGAATTCCGTGTCGGGATTTTTCTAATGTCCTCGGGCAAGCTATTCCACAACCGACCATTTCCTCCGTGAACGAGGTCAGTAATAAATCCGACGCGATGCGAAGGCATCAAGAACATAAGCTTTTCCGCAGAGTGAAATACCTACAATATTTATCTAAGCTATTAGCACAACGAATTAAATAATAAATTTAAAAGCGTATACGTGCATTTTCTGTATCCTTTAATATTTTACGTATTTAGAAGGCGTTCCAGTTTGTTATAAATTTCATCGCTTAAGTTAACATACATTAACAGTTTAATTTTATATCAAGTTAGCTGTTTCTTGTCGCTACGTTGGCAAGTAATTAAGTGTGTCTCTAAACCCCGCATACGAGATTGCCACCGCTCCTCGTATATAAATATATAAAGTCAATTAAGTCAGATATACAAAGGAATTACAGGTTTTTTACGGAGACGAAATATTCAATTTAACGTTTTACATGCATGTGCTCTTAGTGCTGAACTTCAATTCAATTGATCATCTAACAAATATTATAAATTCGACAGTATATTTTTCTGTCTGTCTGTTGAGTTTTCATGGCACAGCCTCTGAACTGTATTTAATCAAATTTGATATGGATAAGCTTGAACTTTATTATGACATCTGACGACAGAAGTCGCGTGCGACAATAGTTTCTTAGTTTTATTCGCTACTTTTAGCAGAAATTGGATGACCAAAGAAGAAAATCAATCAGATAAAAGCGAGGTAACCATTAACGGGCTTAGCTCTTATCAAAGGCTTCTATATTTATACTCTGGAACTCATTATTTGTAGGCTTAGACGAATTTCAATGAATAGATCTTATCATATATTCAATTATAAAAACATATTATTAGACATAAATTATTCTGTATTCGATTACATATACGAGTATATGATTAAAGAGCTTTGAGCTAGTAGTTATGTAGGATATGATCGTTGCAGTAGAAGTTTTTCAATTTCTTGCCGGTTCTTCCGTGAAACATTCCGAACCGACTTCTATTTTTATAGAAGTCGGTTCGGAATGACGGTTGACGGTTGAAATGAGCTTATAAAATCTATAGTATCTTTTAATTCAGTATATTTTGTTGTACTTTTACAACGATGTTAATAGTATTAAATATATGCGAATAAAAAATATATCACGTAATTGATGACGACATATCTATCGTCCAATGAATATTAAGCTCTATACATGCGTCAAATTTTCATAAATTCCTCTGTATCAATCTATCAGTGACTATAAGCCGCATGATCTTTAGATATACCACATACTCCAAGGAAGGATACAGACTTCTTTTTTTGCCCTACACATGAGAACTAAACCCATACAACGTATTTATTTTCTTTTATATTTTTGTTCATATTTTTTTTAAAGATTTATTAATGTAGGAATGTGGTGTTTAGTTTTTTTTGTTATAAGTGTATAATGTTAACGCTTCTATGGTGGTGTATAACACCGTACAATAACATGTTTCCTACTTTCACTATATGCGTATACTAGCGACCCGTCTCGGCTTCGCCCGCCTGGAACAGTCAGATTTTGTCTACTATGTTGTGCATGTATTAAATAGATAAGCCTTCCTCTTGAATCAATATATCTATTTACAAAATGGTATCAAAATCTGTGTAATTTTAAAGATCTAAGCATATATAAGGACAGACTGCTGTGAGCGACTTTGTTTTATACTATGTAATGATGATTATATGAATTGATAATGATATTTGGAAAATCTATAAATAAATAGTATGGATAACTCTGTCTACATAACATTAGGGTTAATACCCTAATTATAATATTTTGAAGCAATCGTGGTTGATTGCTTAGTAATATTTATAGTAATGTCAAAATATTAAAGGGTTAAATATTCGAAATCATTTGAAAATAACCGTTTTTGGTAATTATTGTACTTATAGACACTATAAAGGGCCATGAATTTATTGATCCATATCTGTTAATTTAACTTCGGTGAAGTTTAATTGCCTTTGCGGAGATGGCGAATGATTTTTCAAAATTATTAAAATTTTTGATTTGAAAGAAATTTTAAATATTCAAGAAGGTAAATTTAAATACTCGGTTGTGTATTATTAAAACTTTCTAATGGTAAGTCCAGTGTATTAATCAATCCTTTTTAATAAAGTAAAATAAAAACTATATTTCGTAGACATCTACAACTTCCTAATCACATTTTTGAAGTTGACATGATATACTTGTATTTTTTTTTAATGAAATAACTTTGAACGTATGTACTTTAAAGTTTTATTATAATTATAAATATGCACATATATTAAGATTAACAGACTCGTCTCGACAATAGCGCGCCCTCAGGTAGAGCTGACATTTTATGCAAATGTCTTCGAGCTACGTCGCTCTTTGTCCAAAGTTTACTGCTGCCTACGAATCTGAATATAAATTGACTATTTTCCTATACAATAATTTCGTTTCGTATCGATACAGATGAAACTCGATTTATGATGTATTATGAGCAGAGATGGCCCAGTGGTTAGAACGCGTGCATCTTAACCGATGATTGCGGGTTCAAACCTCGGAAAGCACCGCTGATTCATGTGCTTAATTTGTCTTTATAATTCATCTCGTGCTCAGCGGTGAAGGAAAACATCGTGAGGAAACCTGCATGTGACAAATTTCTCAGAAATTCTGCCACATGTGTATTCCACCAACCCGCATTGGAACAGCGTGGTGGAATATGTTCCAAACCTTAAAGGGAGAGGAGGCCTTTAGCCCAACAGTGGGAATTTATAGGCTGTTGTTGTTGTTGTTGTAAGAAAATGATCGATACGTATTCAATGCGTATAAAGAACAAAATCTGGTAAGGTGAGTGAGCCAATGTAACTACAGGCACAAGGGACATAACATCTTAGTTCCCAAGGTCGGTGGCACATTGACGATGTAAGGAATAGTTAGTATTTTTTAACAGCGTTATTGCCTATGGATGATGGTGACCACTTACCATCAGGTGGCCCATATGCTCGTCCGCCAACCTATAACATAAAAAAAAGTTTTAGTAAAAAATCTGTGATCTAAAAACGAAGATTTGAAAGTGGGTGATGTTGGTAATGCTTTTGTTTCTATATGATTCTATTATATAATCATATTTCATGAAAACAAGAAGCGGTTTGGCAGCGGTCCCAAAGGATGTAGGTACACCTGTTACTCTCGTAAGCGATCTTTATAGCGTTTATTCAGAAATAAAAAAGAATGTGGCAACCTGTACAGGTTCACTGCTAGGCTAAGCCTTTCTCTCCTTTGTGGTAAAGGTTTTGGAGTTTATTCCACCAAGCTTTTGCAATGCGGGTTGATGTATACACACGTGGCAGGGTTTTCATTCTTTTTGGGTAAATAGTAAAGTTGATTTATAAATATACCTTTAAATTTAAAAATAAACAACCACTTCGTGGAACCAGCTTCCGCCGGTGGTTTTTCCGAACCGATACGATATGGGGACCTTCAAGAAAAGAGCGTACTCCTTTCTTAAAGGCCGGCAACGCACCTGCAAGCCCTCTGGTGTTGCAGATGTCCATGGGCGGTGGTAGTCACTTTCCATTGGGTGAGCCTCCTGCTCGTTTGCCACCTATCTCATAAAAAAAAATTCTATTAAGTTAAGCCTATAAACCGAACGGTTAAGTAGTACGTGGATCATCTCGAGTCATTGAGCATATAATTAAACCATATCCTTTAGCAATAACGTAAATTGCGATCACTTAGCGGCAGCAATCTGTGTAAAGTATTAGGATTTGTATTTTTATTTATTTCAATAGAATTATGTCACGAAATTGCTCACAGAGAAGATTTTTTCAATAGCTCCGGGGTTATTGTATTTTGATCACGCGCGCTTTGGATGCCCTGTTATTAACATTCAGCCGACGCAAAATACACATATCTGCCTTATATAAAGAAAATACCGTTTTAGTACCTTTATCTGGTTGCGTGTTTTCTTTTCTCAGCCTCCATTGAGTACGCTATGATAATGATAATAGAATATATTCTTACTTTTTGGATTAGTTTAAGATTATTTTACCTAGCTTAGAATTGGTCTTATAAACAAAATTCAAAACTGACCAATAAATTACTGTTCCATATAGAAACATGTCAGACTTGATGTGATGAGCCGCCATGACCTAATGGTTTGAACGTGTAAATATTAACCCATGGTTAAAAGCCAGGCAAGCACCGCTGAATTTTTATGTGCTTAATTTGTGCTAATAATTCATCTCGTTCTCGAATAAATGTGTATCTATCAACGCGACTTGGAACAGAGAGGTGGAACAGACTTCCAACCTTGGAAAATTGTATACAGCGAAAATATATATAAGTGGTAATGACCAAATTATTATTTTAGATGGTCCGCTCGTCCGCTTACCATAGTTGGTAAGCGGACGAGCTTTGTGCAAACCCGTGGACTTTGTGAGAACCTCCCACTCATCAGTTATTCTACCGCCAAATAACAGTACTCAGTATTGTTGTGTACCGGTTTGAAGGATGAATGAGCCTGTGTAACTACAGGCACAAGGGACATAATATCTTAGTTCCCAAGGTTGGTGGCACATTGAAAATGAAAGGAATAGTTAATATTTTTACAGCTTCATTGTCTATGGGTGATGGTGACAACTTACCATCAGGTGGCCTATATGCTCATCCACCAACCTATACCGTAACAAAAAAAAATGTTTTCCCCTAACGAATTCATGGTAAGTGGCTAGTCTATTACATAATTATAAGAACGATGTCTTTAGTCTCTTATTAAGGTATATGAAATTATATGTGGATTGTTATCGAAGGACATATTACACGTGTCTTTACTTTTATATCTTTATAAAGAGAATCCACACAAGTTGGTAATCTTATCGTGATTGATTATAAGTGAGTAGCAGCTTGCTCAAGTGATATATCGTTTACCTACTTTTTGATATATTTTTAATCTCAATAACTTTGGTTTTTTTTTATGAACATAGTTATAATCAGACAATAATACAAACAAGTTTTAAGTGTATGAATTTTTGAAGTAATTGTTGTAACTTTCAATTGTAATTTTATACGGTATGAAATAACTTTAATCAATGGTGGATTTTAGGTGAATTTAGGCATTGTCAAAATTATTATGATTGAATTTCTGTTGGCTTTGAGTAACCAGTAAAAAGAATCACTCGCCTTTTTTCCTTTATGTAATTTAAAAACGTTGTATAATGAAATTGTTAAATATCAGTTTAAATGTCAAGGATGAAAAAACATTGATAAAATGTCTTGTTAGCATATTAGAAATCTGTTTTACAGTTATGTTATGCACGCTGCCTCAGCTTTTACAAAAGTAATTAAAAAAAGGCGTGTATGCTCGTGAGTTATATTTATTTGAGAGTTTTAAAAATAGTTTTTGATACCTTGAAAAATATTTAATTACAATAAAAAAGGGATTAGAGTGAGACTAAGTGAGATTGCAGTATAAGGTGAGAAGTTGTCTATTTCGAGTAATATTGAACACGATTTAACGAGCAACATCATCGTGCGGATTCAAAAGCTCACATTTCTTTATAAAGCTGCTAAAGAAGTAGATTTCAAAAAAGGACCCTAAGTTAGACTCTAAGCTATAAGTAATTCAGTCTGTATGCAGATCCCTAACTGCCTTTATTAATGATCTGCTAACCGAATTAGTTAAATTTTAATTAAAGTACAGTAAAGTAAAGTAACAGCCTGTACATTTCGTACTGCTGAGATAAGGCCTCCTCTTCCATTAAGGAGAGGGTTTGGAACATGTTCCACTACGCTGTTCCAATGCGGGTTGGTGGAATGCACATGTGGCAGAATTTCGATGAAATTAGACACATGCAGGTTACCTCATAATGGTTTCCATCACCGCCGATCACGAGATGAATTATAAACACAAATTAAGCACATATATATAGTGGTGCTTGCCTGGGTTTGAACTCGCAATCATCGGTTAAGATGCACGCGTTTCTAACCACTGGGCCATCTCAGCTCAGTTCAATCAATTTTAATTTGACTTTAATAATTTTGAGAACGGGCACACAAAATTATATAACTCTGCGTCAAAATCTCGGAACTTATACGATTCAGCAAGAGCGCAAAGAAAGACGTTGAGTTTTGAGTTATGTACGTATTCGTCTTCATAAGTATGGCTAGAAGTACATCCTGGTCCTAGGTTCAATCCCCAGGTCGTCCCGAAAGAAAGTTATTTGAATCTTATCAAGTAATTATGTGCCTCGGATACCACATAAACTGTTTGTCTTTCGACTAGACTCTTTGTGGTCGTTTTTGATTTGCCATTCTATCGAATTATGAGATTTTCCCTCATTTTGCGCACAGACTTGGGAATATATATATTCTGTGTAGTAAGTTAGTCTGCCTTGAGACGCTCCGCCATGATTGAAATCAATCAGGACGGCATCAGTTTTTGCTGATAGTATCTCAAAATAGGTTTAATATATGAATCAATTTGAATTTTAATGCCACACTGATATTAGGTTTGAAAATTTGATATCAATATTTATTATTTTGCGCTTCGGGATTTGAAATGAAAATATTTTTCTGGAAATATAAAACCTATTTATTAGGTTAGCTTCGGGTTACAACATTCTTGTATTTCTATGCTTATTTACTTACTTACCTTATAAAATACACAATATTACCTCTCTTCTAAGGTACTAGGAAACTTTATTCATCGAAAAAGACGCAATCTATGAATTGTGGTAAATGTCATATCATATCCGACCCGCATCAAAATGCAATTATGAAAACTAATGACATTTGTGTATTTCTGGATAACTGGTTGTTAGGTATTAGTCATATAAATAAAGCCTAAATCCAAGAAAGTACTCCTCAGAGCTCCAGCTTACTTCGTAGGAAATTTAATCAAATTTGGTTCAGGCCGTGACAAAGGAAGAGACCGGCTGACAAACAGCTATTTTGGCATTTATAATGTTAGGATAGATAAACCCGAAACGAAATAGTCTTTTAAAATAAATCACGTAAAACAATTATATTACAGAAACGACTAAGCCTTCAGAAGATTAATGGAGCCGAAAGATTTTAGGTACTTGAATTTAATAACTTTTTTATTTTGATATTGCTTTTATATATTTTATTTTCGTTCATTTGTAGCGGCTATATTTTGGTCAACTGGGATGTTGATAGAGTATTTAGAAAGATGCCAGTCTATCCGATTGTTGTAAAGTCTATGCCAGTGTCACTTAAGGTGGCTTACTTTTCTCCCTCCCTTATTTAATCTGCATGATTTATTTTAAGTCCTTTCCAACACTCACATATGCAGATGATCTCTAAGTTTGCTCATCGTCTTCCAAATCCTATTACGTGAATTAATTCAAATCCAGCTGGCATTCATGAATGGTGTGAACATCACTGACTCACTATAACTACATATATAATGTACTAGCTATACCTGCGACCTTGTACGCCTTTGAATATAACAAAAATAAATAAATATTATTGTTGTTGTTGCCTAAGTTACTTCCTGTTATATCAGTTATCTGCCAGTGAAAGTAATGTCAAAATCGGTCCAGCCGTTCCACAGATTAGCCGGAACAAATAGATAGACAGACCGACCGACAAAAATTGTAAAAAATGTTATTTTGGTATATGTACCGTGTACATATGCATTGAGTAAAAAAGGGCTTTTCTAATGTTACAAATAGATACTCCAATTTTATTATATGTATAGATAATAATCATGACATTATTTAATTCAATGAAAGTCATAAATTTATGTCAAACATTAATTAGGAAAAACCATTTGTTATAAGTTACCCTACATATGGATAACATAATCCTGGAATTCATTTTGACCCAATATCTTCGTCCCGGATCTCGCCCTCGTGTGAGGGCAGAATGTTAAGTACCCTCTGTCCCTTTCTGTACACCGGACAGAGCACCATTCACTAAGAATCTTTTTGTTACTTTTAAAAGTCCAATATTAGTTAGGATTACGAATTTCCTTTAAAAAAGATAAATTGGTGTAATTTATCTAATAATAGAATAGTAATAATTAGTTCGGGATGACAAACTAAAAATAACGTTTTACAATAATGCTCCAATTTCTCTATATGTTTTTGTTACAATGCCCCACAATCATTTGTTTTTTACTGACAGCTCATAGTTTTTTAAAATAAGAAATAGTGTTATATGCCAGTATTAAATGTTATGCCATATAAAATAATATTAATTATTGATCGATTAATTACAATAATATTGGTATACATAATATAGTAAATGTAACAGTTTCTGTTATATTAATAATATGTAATAATAATGTGATATTATTAATGATATAGAATAAAATGACATAGTACCGTATCGGAGGCTAGGATTACTCGCTAACACTGGTTTTATTTCCGTCACCGGCGCCTATATATCTTAAAGAGAATTGAATTTCTTTGTACTTGCAGTAAAAGACTAAGATTTTCTGAAAATCTTACATTACGAGTGCCTATTCAGAATACAATTTTGTATATAACGCTTTTGTATTATTCTGCGGAGCAAGCTATCCTGCTATAGAATGCATTGTCAGTTCAAGTAAGACGAGCTCAAAATATATATTTATTTTAAAAGTACATAAAACATTATCTCTAACTATATAGTTTTATTGTTGGTATGTTTCTTTTCTACTCATCTATTAAGCAGGAATGCAAGATCTCTCCTCTCTTCTCTGCTTATTGCAAAACTGCACTCCACTTATAGCGCCTTATCTGCTTACTCTAGGATATGATCTGACGACCTCCGTGGTCGAGTGTTGTGTACACCGGTTTTCATGGGTCACTCTGAGGTCACGGGTTCGATTCCCGGCCGAGTCCTTCTTTATTATTAACCTTCTTTATACATCATAAAGAAGGTTTATTAACTAATGTAACGTATTAACTAATCTATGTCGTCTTGGGTCTGGGTGTTTGTGGTAACTTCGTTACTTCTGATCTTCCATAACAGAAGTGCTTCAGCTACTTACATTGGGATCAGAGTAATGTATGTGATGTTGTCCAATATATGATCATTACAATTTATTTGAAAATGCCAAAGACATTATATTTTAATATTCATGATTGTACATATATATAATATAAACATTTTATATTATATATATGTACAATCTTGAATATTAAAAGAAAAAAATACATCGAAACGGTGTGTTAACGATAAAAGCCGCTCGCTAAGTTTATTATTCGCACTAAATTTAATTTACACGTGTTGTAAGTCAAACGTACGTAAAGTTCGTTTTATGACTCGTAGCCGGATCGTTACTCTGTTTCGTAGGTCTTACTTTAATATCAATACTAATATTTTAAATGCGAAAGTAACTGTCTATCTGTTTGTTACATTTTCATAACAGAATCAGTGGATCGAATGATGAATTCCCTCCTTGAACCTCCAGGACATAGGGTTCTTTAATTTAGGTAAACAACTTGATGAACAACCTCAGAAGCGCGAGTGAAGCCGTAGGCGACAACTAGCATTATATGTTTTGTACTCTACTGTTGCAATTCAAACAGACCCTTGTTTCGATATCCTAATATTATTAACGGAGCAGATTCGCAATCAGGTCTTTTTGCTGCTAGACAATTTTAGGAGCAGCAAAAATTCAAAAAGATAAATTTCCAGTTCATTGAATAAAATAAAACTTTTATTGTTATTAGAATTTATATTTTTTGTATCATAATTAATAAAGAAATTTTTGAAAATCATGGGTATATTTTTATCGAAAATGAACTTATTTCAATGTGCCATTTTGTTTTAGAATTATAATCATAATGTAATGTTAATGTCCTTTAAATGTCTCACGGGAGTCCAAATCCCTCCTTTCCTCTAGACGAGGTTTAAATTTCCACCACGCTCGGATGTGGGATTGTGGATACATATGTTCCAGACGTTTATTCGATGTTTGCAGCTAACCTAACCGTGTTTTCCTTCACCGCCGAACGCGAGATGAATATTAGAACACAATTTGATGCTGGCTCTAGTTTTTTTTGTATTTTTATAATGAAATACGAATTATTGTATGTTGGATTTTGGCTAAATTTGATGTGTCAATTAGGTATGCGAATAATATTCCATTGATACACATGCATTCAGGAGTCTAGCATTACGCCTTATTTTAACTGATATGGCAGACGCAAGTTCTTGTATACCCTAAATATTCCGATATTACCTCACATCTATAGTATATTTCAACCAAAAGAGGAAATAAGTCGAATAAGCAAAGTAACGTTGAATTGACGCGATATCATTGGACGAGTGGTTGAATAATCTCCAATTTACTATGGATTTGCGAAAAAAACAAACACAAGCTGTAATCGGAAATTTGAAGGTAAATAAATTTATATTGGATAAAAGTATCCAAGTGGAATAGTGTAGCGTTATAAATAAAGATATATTAAACGATTATGATTTGGAGCCTCGCATAGACGGGCTGACCGTCATTTGTCACGGTATCATGCGAAAGACGGAGAGGGTATCGCTGATTTTTTAGTTGGTAATCCAGAGTCCCATATGACCCTCTTCATTTGTATGAGCGTTCCTATGTCCAGTAAGATAACAGTCCTCCCGTTGAAAGATAGCTAGTATCGATAGGAAATGCTAACCGTCGATAGATCATTGAAAAGAAAGTACGAGCAAAAGTTCAGATTGGCTATCTTTAGTTACTGAGATAAGAATATATAAGTTTATATAAGATTACAAATAAGTAAACGGCCGTAAATCAATCCGAAAAGAATCAATTGCATATCGATCTAGACTGAACGAAAGTGCAAAATGAATTTAAAAATTTAATAAAACCTTATTTGAGGGTAACAAATTAAAAAGTTTCGTCAAACTAATTTCGGGTCTTTCCTGAAACTGCCGAAAAGCAAAGTTCAAACTGTCAAAACGTCTTCTTTCCTCATTGACTTTCTTGAAAAGCAAAATAAATCAAGTGAAAGAAATATATTTATGTAATGGTACTTCATTTGTATTTAAAATAATTTATTTCTGTAGTATATAAAATAAGCTAATTAAAAACTATAAAAGAAAAGTTAAAATAAAACAAAACGTTCGAAGAAGTTTAGATAGGCGAGATGGAAAAAATTATCTGTCATTAGTTAAATATAGATAATATTTATCTTTTTTTGGTTTATTGGTTAAAGATAGAAAACTAGGTGCTGATAATCGGAGATAACGATTTATCCGTTCTAAGATTGTTTATTGAAAAGAACCGTAGGCCATTTATATATTATAGGTATATTTCTTGCAAAAACAGGCTAAGGTATATGTTTCGAATCAAAAAAATAAAAAACTTAATGTTTTATGGATTTATTTTATTTAATACGGTGAAGTGTGTAGTATACATTATGGCACTTCTTTCCTATTACGTAAATATACCTTAAATCTTATTCTACTTACATTAATATTGATACTAGACAACATAAATGAAATATCGAGTACAAAAATACATAAAAACGTAAAATTGTTCGATAGATCGTTGATTTGTTACTATAAATTAAAAAATAAATTCCTTTTTTAAAAACGGAATCATTGGTAAACCTTACGTTCGACTTTTGCGGTAACGACATTGGAATATGAAATATTGAATTCACTCGTATAAATGTGTTAACTTTAGTAAATATTATTTCCTATTTGAATATTGGTTTATTTATATTTTGAAATTAATTAGCGATAAAAGTGGAATTAAGTGTTCGTTGAATTAAATGCTTGAATATTAATACGTATACGCGTTGATTCGTTTAAAAATAAGCAATTCAAATAAAAAAACTACATTTTGTATCGTATTTGTACGTGTGCTTAATGCAATAATGAATGAGTTTTTATGTCTTATTTTTGCAAATTGATCATCTTTGAGTACAAATAGAGCTTTCTCACAATAACTTAGCTTTTATGTTTCATATTCCAATATGAAATCTTGTTTTCCACGGGTAAAAAATATTTCTTTAAAAGTTTTTGTTCAAGAATATAATTCTCTTCTTCCTAAGCGATTTCTCTTAAGTTAGGATTAATTCCGGACCATAAATTACAAGTTAATTTACGACATCAATCTCTACAACACTGAGGTTATAATCGCGACTGGAGTGTCAAGTGATTTGTAATGATTAAGTACGCGGCAATCTATTTTCTTAAGATACTCCGTCAATCTTTCCAACGGAGAGACAGGCGTTGCAACAATATTTCCTAAATGGTGGAACGACGCAGTTCCTCTCGAGCTGGTCTTTGGTGAATAGTTCGCAGTACTGCGTGGCGTCGGTGGCGGCGCACTCGGGCGGCTTGGCGGGGCAGCGCCGCACGCGGCAGCGCCGGCGCCGCTCGCGCGGCCGCGGCCCGCACAGCGCCGCGTCGGCCGCCGGGCACACGAGCGGCCGGTGCGACACGCCGCGCCCGCATGTTGTTGAACACTGAACGAACGAACGAAATTTATTTTTTAATTTGTAACAATGATTTGTTACAAATTAAAAAATAAATTAAATAAAAGTCTTTTGATTGTAGAGTGCAGAAGTAATAGCGCAATTTAATATTATTATATAATTATGAACTTTGTAATTACGTTGTACTATAAATTCTTAAATATAAACGGGGTAGGAGTGAGAGGCCTTACAAGAGCCCACGAGTGCTGCCGTTTGTGAATTTTTATAAATAAAATAGGCAAGGGAGTATCTGCTTCCTTAAAATAACGACCAAAGTCAATATAGTATTGAACAAAAAAATGAATTGGTAGATATGTATCTGTTATATTGTGATTTTGGATTATTACACACATACAAATCGTCACAGAAACATTACCACGAGTATATCCAATGTCATTATGATTAAGTAAACCCATATTTTTGCAGTAAATAAATTTTAACAATTTTTTTCCGAACACTATGTCAACTGTGTGTTAAACTAGAGTAGAGATAAAACGACAACTCACCTGAGTCCAGGGCATCTCTTGCCAGTAAACGGGGCAAGGTATTCTATTGCAGGGCTCCATTTTATCTGGTTTGGTGGGGGGACAGAGTGCTGGTGATACGCTTCGTCGTATTAATTCTCTCCTTGTTGTTATGCTGTAACGAACGAAAACCTTTCAGGTTCAATTCAGAGCCATCTCAAGCTATGTTGGGGACACTGGACATCCATTAATTTGGGTACCTTTTGAGTAGGAAATATTTACCACCATGTACAAATAATTTAATAGCCAGGCCTTAAGTATATTTTCAGATAAACGGTGCAGTACCTTTCATAAATCGGTAGGCATCTCATTGGTTGTAATTGGTTGTACAGTCAGAGTAAGAAAACTTTCGTCAGTTTTCAAATTAATTCCTTTATCAATTCTTAAACTATTAGTACCTTTTGAATCTAAACATCAAATCATTGCGACGCAATATGTCATTCTCGACCGGCAAATCAGATTATCGCTCATACCGAGCACACGAAAATAGATCTTAAGGTGACGAACCTCTTCTTACACCGACTGTACAATCTTATAGTTATAGTATATATATTTATATCATGAGGAGCAGATCTAAAGCTTTCTACTTTTAATATCGACTATCATCACTAGCTTTTTGATAAATATTTTAGTTATTTCTTACAAATTTGGTATTTACAGAAATATGGCAATCAACATGGCAGCAACTTGAGCACAGATGTGTGAAACGAATTGTTGGATCTTCGGGAATAGACGGTAGTGGTACAACATATGTAACATAATAAATGTCACTTTCAAAGACATAAATAACCACTCAGACTCAGACTACATATTTATTTTTTCATTTGTACATATTTCTTTGATTTTCTTTCTGTCTTTGATTTTTTTTCGCTTATAACTTCCACTTATGCAAAAATTACGAGGCGTTTGATATCAATTACTTCATTTTTTCATAAAATTGCGTATTTAGGTAAATATTAACTAACGCAAATAAATTGAAACTAAATCGAATAATATTGCTATTAATAAAATAAGTTTTATAATGCAAAGAAAGAAAGTTAAGTTATTTTTATTGCTTTGCGCTAAAGCAAACTTTTTTTTAAAGTTAAAGAGTTATAATTACAGGATTAATTAATTAATTAAACCTGTATAGATATATCATATCCTTATACGTATTACCGAATTCTTTATTAACATAAGAATTAATAACACTAAACGCTAACTAAATATAACTAAATATATACAAATATGAATTAAAACATAGTTACTATATACATAAATGTTGACAAGAAGAATGGTGGTAAGTATGCTAGCAGCATTTCCCCGTTGAATCGCAATTCCGGTCCTTTTGACAAAAAAACAACCAGCCCTCCTGTCACCAGTTATATACGACGGTATACCTAGATTGCGACAAAAATGACTTAACTTACTTTATTTTAATAATTTTAAAAGAAGTATTAAGCCAATAGTATTTATTGAAGGATTCCAAATATATATAGAGTCAGAAGTTATAAATTGAAATATGAAGATTGTAAGTTTGTTTTAATTTTATAAATTTACTACAGAAACCAATATTGGATTCAATTAAAAGCGAAGACGCGCTGGTCACTTCGCAAACACTAATTAGTCGCTCGAAACTATAAATTTGCATTCAATTTTAGACAGATTTGCCTCACGACTGTCTTTAAATAACACAACTTAAACCCAAACCAAACCCAAACCAATATCATTATTATTTTTTTTTATTTATTAAAAGAATCACATTGTTTAATAAAAACATATATGTGTAAAGTGTGCGTAATCCTTACATAGTATAAAACCAAGTCGCTTTTCGCTCTCTGCCCCCATGTATGCTTAGATCTTTATTTTTTTTAATATATAGAGCGATTTGAGAGGAAAGTTTTTGTATATAATGTGTGTATGCATGTAATACATAGAAACACAGATAATTTTAGAAGTCTCTAATGTGACGTCGTAAATAAATAAATTCTGTAGTATATTTAGTATCAGCAATGTACCCGTGCGAAGACGGATTGGGTCGCTAGTATAATATAATTAAATATAAGTGCACTCTCACTGTACAATACTATAAATCTGGAACGACTTAGCCTTATATGTTTTTCGAGGTACTGGACTACTCCTATAATGTATTCTTGGAAGAACGTATAAACACTCCTGCTATGTATACTCTAAATACCAAACTGCTGTTAAATTAGAATTTGCAGCCTCTCAAGTCACTAGAGGTCCGCCATTGAAGTTGCTGGTTAATAACATACCGTGGCATTTAGATTATTTTCCTTGTTTCTTTTGTAAGGAATCAATATTGTATAGAAATGATTGTTATTTAACCTTAATAAATGTCATAAAAGAGCAATATTCATACATTTTACGAGTACACGAAGGCTAGAATGAAACTCGGTAAAGCTCGAGGGATCCGTTGCTTGATATTGGAAGCCGTGTTTTGTCTCTCCGTAAAGTGGATACGTCTAAGGTATAAAGGCGAATGTACAAGAGGACATTTTGATTTAAAAAAAAGTAGTAAAAAGAAACAAAGAAAAATTAATACTTTTGCGTCTTAAAAATCATATATTATATATATGATCATGAATAATATTTTTTTGTTTCTATTGTTGTATCAAAAATCACATATGAACAATTATATATTATGGCAGTTTTTGTGGCCTAAATATACACTGTTTCTTGTGTTCTTACTATTTAAATATCAATAAAATACACCGACATCTTAGTAAACTTACATGAAACAAAATTTGGTATTGTATATATTTACAACTGCTTCGTGAGAAAAACTATTACACAGATTTCCCGTGTAAATGTTTTAAACGAATTAACCTGTAATCTACACTAGTTACAAATATTACAGATGGAGTTTAAATACTTGAGTTAAATTG
Organism: Vanessa cardui; assembly: GCF_905220365.1. NCBI lineage: Eukaryota > Metazoa > Arthropoda > Insecta > Lepidoptera > Nymphalidae > Vanessa > Vanessa cardui. The sequence goes on from NC_061131.1 coordinate 10,638,400, forward strand.
GCTCTCAAAAAATAACTTTAACTAAAACTAAAAATCCATCCGTCCAAGTATTTTATGTTCCATGTCTAAACATTTTTTTCAGATTATATAGATTATTTCACTTTATATTTTTGTACATATTTATAAATAATGCTTACGTTTTTAAATAAACTTGTTTTCAACCGACTTCCAAAAGGAGGAGGTTATCAATTCGTCTGTATTTTTTTTTTTTTTTTTTTTTTTATGTTTGTTACCTCATAACTTTTCACTGGGTGGACCGATTTTGATAATTTTTTTTTTGTTTGAAAGGTAGTGCTTCCCGTGGGGTCCCATTTTTTTTATTTTTTTTTTCCGATGATGGTATCCATGTGAAAACGACATAAGTCTTAAATTTGCATTACGTATATGCGCGACAAATAGGTGAATAACTGAAAATCACGTTAACCAATTTTGATAATTCTTTTTTTATTATAAAATATATACTTCAAGGGTAATTTGGTGAAAGCTTGGTAAGGTTCTGAGCACAGGATCCATGACAAAGTAACGGAACGGAAGGGAACGGAACAATTCTGAGGAGCACGTTAGCGATACTCGGTCGAATCTTTTATTTATAGGTTATTTGGATATTTGAGTCACCTTCCGTAATGTGGTTATGTTTATGTAATTATCATAGTCGAATATTATAATCAACTAGCTACCCACCCCGGCTTCGCACGGGTGCAATACTGATACTAAATATACTACAGAATTTGTTTATATACAACATCACATCGCAAACTTCTAAAATTATCAGTGTTTCTTTACTATATTGTTCATGTTTTATATACACAAACCTTCCTCTTAAATCACACTATCTTTTAAAAAAAACCGCATCAAAATCCGTTGCGTAGATTTAAAGATATAGGGACAGAGAAAGCGACTTTGTTTTATACTATGTAGTGATGGAACTCCTATACGGCTCGCAGTTAGGGTGCGATATGGGGCAGAATTTCTTACTATCTTTAATCAAATTTTGTGTATGTGATGTGATGTCATATGATGTACGAAATATAGTTGGTCTTTTTCAAAGTTTTTTTGCTGAGTTCGATTACAGCTCTTTCGAGGGATCCTTGTAGTTTACGCCGCGTGACGTATTAAATCCGCATTTTCGAAAGTCTATTTTTGCTTTATTCGCAAGTTTCCTTTGAAATTGTCCTCGAAGTAGTTTCTGACTCATATAAACGGAACGTTTAATCTATCCATATTAAAAAAAAATAGTTAGTCAACATCAGCTTCACTTAAAATCAAAAAATAAATAAAATTTTAACAAAAAGAAAAACCGACTTCAAACAAAACACTATTTTAAAACAAATGAATATCACGAAAAAGTAATAAAAATAATTGCGTATTCAACATATTTTTTAGAGTCTTCCTAAGTTAAATGAAATGAAAAATATTAGACTACTTAAAAGTCGATTAACGATTATATCATGTAGTTATAATTATTGTTATATTTGGAGTCGGTTTTTCTTTTTGTTAAAATTTTATTTATTAGTTTAACGTGTGTATTGATTTGTCTGGCCGCAGCCTAAGAGTGAAACGAAAGAACGAATGGTTTTGTTTAAATTCGTTTATGTAGATTCAAAAGTCGTCGTGCACGTTTCGCGTTCACATGAATGTAGGGCGAGCGGTGAATTTCGAATACCAACCGAACTAAAAGCTGTGTAATGTATGTGAATTTACCTATCGATCACATTATTCTATAGATTTAAATTTAAAATAATATTTAATCTAAGCTAATTCTTTTATCTTTTCTTATTAAGTTATTGAATCGATTTTTTTGTAACAGAATGTAATGTTAGTCCTATAATTAATTTATTACTCAACCCGCCCCGCTCCGCCTTCGCACGAATGCAATAATATGACATTACAGTAGAACCTTCTAAAATTAGTAGTTTTATATATAAAACCTTCTTCTCGAATCTTTATATATTAAAAAAAAACTGCATCAAAATCCGTTGCGTAATTTTATGGGATAGACAGCGATAAGCGACTTTGTTTTATACTATGTAATGATAATGATTGCTGTTTTTTGAAGTCCTTTCAAATACCGAAATAATTAAAACAAATCAATGTTTAATTTTAACCAGAAAATTTAAGTGAGGAAAGTAATATAGGACTGACAGACAAACGTTTATCATCCATTTTAAATTGGAATTAGATTAAATAAGTGTGAATGTACGTTTGATGTAAAATGAATGAATTAATTTAAAACATTAATTTAATATTAAATTAATCCCGTGTCAAGTATAATTTTGAATTAATCCACTTTAAATGTTGGATTCGTTAATTAACATTTGCGTTGGAATTAATGAAATGTGGAAAACGCCAGTTACTCTTCGTACGTACTAGTCTGTCCCGATTTTGTAAGTGGGGAATATGGAAGGTTATTTTCTCCCTCCCATTTGAAATAAATTGCAATTTCCTAAAATCGTTTCTTGTACAAAACAACAACTGCTGTAACAATATCATTGATCGTATTTTCTTAGTACTTGGCATGATAATTGCTCAATCAATATAAATAAAATAGGTACTCTTCAATGTGTGAAATATAAAAATTATAATGAAATACTTACTCATTATATAAAACAACCTTAAAAGCTAATTGAAATGAATGTTTGAAGAGGTACATTCATCCTTTTGATATCTAGTTTTTAAGCATCCAACTCATCACGAAGTATTTAAAAATCAATAAGAAAATTCCAGCTCCACAGAGAAAGGCGAGATAAAATGTGATAAAATCTATTATAGTTTTGTGCACCTGCAATTATATGCAGTGAGTAAGTCAGAGCACGTACCTCATGTTCCCGGGCACGCAGAACAGCTGTCGCTCGCGAACGCCCGCAGAGCCGCACGTGGCGCTGCACTCCTCCCATTCGCCCTCCGCCCACGAGAACTCGCAACTGCACAAAAGTGATATCTTGACATTTATAGTTTGAAAATAGAATACTAGATCCTTTGACTGGTTTTATTGACGAAATCGCGTATGTACATACTCAATATAGGAATAAAAGCAATGACAGATTATATTTTAGATTTACGTATGCCACGCGATTTTCTAATATTATATATATATATATATCCTATATTGTGCACTATCTTCTGTTCCAATATAACATTTTTTTATTTATAATGCAACACTATTTCACTAAATTATTTATATCTGATATAGTTTTCCTTCTAAAACTGCGCTAATTCATTCAGATCTGTTAACTGACGTTTAAAACGGTTTTAAAACGGGGACTTTAGGTTCATTCAAAATTAATACCTTAGATTATTCAATCTCTCGCTGATGCTGATAAACCGGCACGTCACCACGATGTCGAATGATGTTTATTTGGCTTTTGTCCTTTTATGATTGGAATAGACTATGGGTGTATATATTGTCATTAATATTCATGTTTACATTTTGTCATTAATATTCATGTTGTTTTTGTTTAATTTTTGTATTGTTTTACGTTAAATTACTTTTTGTAATTTAACAAATCTTATTTTATAAACTTTAATTTATAACCAAAGTTAATTTTTTGTGCTTATTAGGTTAACTCCATTCGCTTATGTGAGACTTATTTTGGTATCATTTTTTTTTATTATATTATATGCGAGTAACAACAACAACAACAACAACGACAATAGCCAACGACAACGACAATAGCCTGTAAATTTCTCACTGCTGGGCTAAGACCTCCTCTCCCTTTGAGGAGAAGGTTTGGAAAATATACCACCATGCTATTCCAATGCGGGTTGGTAGAATACACATGTGACAAAATTTCAATGAAATTAGACACATAGGTTTCCTCACGATGTTTTCCTTTACCGCTGTGCACGAGATGAATTATAACTTAAATTAAGCACATTTATATTCAGTGCTTGCCTGGGTTTGAACCCGCAATCATCGGTTAAGATGATTTGTTTCATGCTACAAATCCCACATAACTAGTTTAGAATGTAAATTAAAGAATAAGACCGAAATATACAGATACTGAGTAGCTAGTAAAAACTCGTTTTTACCAAAAATAATATATTTCAGTCGTATACAATTAAATTTACATTTCCTGTATAACGATTAATTTCGCTTTATAATCATGTACGAAAAAACAAACTTCATATTTTATTCTTTAATATGTTTATCCTTTAATATAAGTTTTGAAGATTTTACTTTTGAAATGATCACATAAAGCGCCTGCAGGATTTTATTATAGAACCGACTACCCGCAAGATATTGACTTTGCGAAGTCGGAAACTTGGTCTTATAAGTTTATCTTCACTTCTCGTGTTTATACAATGACTTTCATTATTCCTATCAAAATAATCAATACTATCGAATGAACATAAGTTGGTAAGCTGATCGCAATTTATAATAATAAACGAACTTGCTAATGAAGGCACATAAAAGGTTTAAGGTTTATTGTGAGGCACGCGTGTATTTATAAAAATAGATACTTGTGTTTACGAATAGCTGCAGTATTTTTTACATTATTTTTTTTTTAAGTTTAGTTTCAAATGTTGGCCACAAACACGACTGAGTTGGCCCAATCTGAAGATTATTCGATGACGATTTACGTTTGAATGGCATTCAGTGTCGGAAAATGTCGTGAAAAAGAGGTTTTATATCACAGCATCACATCTAGATGGCCAATTCACCTTTCTGATCATATATTCTTTGAGACTTAATAGTATATAATAAGTACGTGTGGATATTGGTATAATATTATACCTTAATTCTCACTAAACTTTAATTCAAATTTACTTGAATTGAAACTTATCGGCCATATTGCATAGAATCAATGCAAGGCAATTTACGAAACTTCAAAACAGAATAAAAAGAGACGTTGCTTGCAAAACTAAAATTGCTTATTAAAAGTTATATTAAAGGGCTCCTGATTTTGCTGTGCATACAATGTCTTCTTGAACTATGTCAAGATGCTCAAAATATCTGAAATTCTATTCAATGAGAATCCATATACCTATATCCTACGCAGTGCTAAACTCTAAACAAATTTAAAGTTAATTGAATCGCGGTTTATATTTTATATAGATAGTAAATTTTTATTAAGCCACTTCACACTGGATGTTTGAAACAAAAACTACCTAAAAGACTGGGTAAGTGCGAGTCAGAGGCTCACCTACTGAGGCTACCACGAAACAATACTGACAGATTTATCGGTTTTCGGATGTTTTCTCATACTTGTGCTTCATATCGTACAAGATATTGCTTCTTGTTAAATTTAATGATTCTAGTTCAACGGGAAGTGTAACTACTTATGGTATGTAGTTTGGGTTCCCTTTGTGCATGTATCGGAAATACAACTTAAATGACCGGCAAATCTTTACATTGCGTGGACTTAGGAGGAAGCTACATTATTTCACATGTCCAAGGGATCGCAAATCTTAATTCCTCATTTGGTATTAATACATATACGCGTAGAGGTATAATAACTCTATATCTCAACGCGTTCGAGAAAAAAGGTCTTGATGGACAGACGGATTTTCCTTTAGAGCTACTAAACCCTAAAAATGAAACGAAACGATATCAGATGCACCTATTGTTACAATTATAAAGCAATTTACAAGATAATTGTATGTCTTCCTAAAAGCCCGTCTGGCTAAGACTACCCAACTATAGTTTCTTCTACAACTATACACTAATACTTTATACTACAGTGTTGCGGTTTGAAGTATGAGTGAGCCAGAGTAATTACAGGCGCACTGGATAATCGCTTGAATACGGTTGAAAGCGTATCGGTAATGACTGGCGCGCTTAACTCTCCGAACTTACTCGTAGCTATTGTTCGCGAGGCACGCTATCCTAAACTAGTTAATTGGTATTTCTGGTTTTCCGCCTTTTATTTCGTCATTAAGAAGACTACAGTCTTGGCTTTATCTCGCTGACTGACGGCTGACATATTTTATTCTTTTATTTAAATAAAGTTCGCTTTCGATAAAAAGAGAATTTTAAGGAAAGTTTCCAAGATGTTCTTGTCTTCATTTAGCAAATGCTATAAGAATAAAATATTATAATAATATTATTGTTGGTTTTCAATTTTACTTATTGTCAAGAGCATGATCGGTAAAAATAACAACATCGACTATCTAGTTCGATAGTTGCATAAGCAATTGATATCCTATGTATATTTTAGACATAAGGTATGTAAAAGACAAATATGTGTTATTTGTTTCAATACTGATTACCAAGAGTACGGGTTATTGATATTGAACCTTTTTACACCAGGGCTTAGAAATAACAGCTAATAAAAATGTGTCATCTCTTAAATTTTCATTCTGTTTTCATCAACAAATAGACTGGTTAACGGGAAGACACTTTATAAATTGGGCAAAGTCAGCTGATTGTAAGTCAATTATGATTGAAAAAGCTTTTATCCTTTAAACTTCAAACGACAGCGCAGTGCCTCTTTTTAAAACCATTTTAAAAAGAGCCACTGTGATACCATGCAAATTATTGGTTTTTGGCTTTGGAGCAAAGGTCAGGGCTTATCATAGGAAGGTATTTTTCATCGCGGTAAACGAAGACCTAAATTAAAAAGAAGTGTGTTGTTCTGTTATTCTCAAACAGTGATTAATTCTTTGTTTTACCGATTAAGATTATATCGCATTAACAGAAAAAGGTTGCACATAAGAAAAAATACAGAGATTTTGAGATATAATACTGGCTGTAAATAAGTATTATCAATTGAGAATCAATCGTACCTGTGTGTATTGCACCGTTCGTAGCGCGTAGGGCCGCAGCGCTGGTCGCGCGGGCAGCGCGGCCGCACGGCGCGCACGCCCCCGCCGCACGACACCGAGCACGGGCCGCGATCGCTCGACCATCTGAAGAAACGAAATAAATATTAATTAAATGCATATAACGTGACGAATCTGTAAGATCAGCATGAACCAGCAGGTTGTTCTACAATATGTATATATTATGATTACGTTATTCAGATGACTAAATATTTTTAAAAGCCGAAATTTTAATTATTATTAATAATTGAACGAACAGAAAATAAGGTAACGTAATAATTTTAAATTAGTCATTTGGTTTTTATTACTGTTTTTAGCCATTGTCGTTCGGGCAAGTAAATCCGTAATCGCCGTTTATCGTCCTTTGTATGACTGAAAAGTGAAAACTGTCTTAAAATCTGTCTTAAAATCTATTGAGTGATTAAAAAGTAAAGTGTCTTGTACTATTTATACATTGGTATGAAAAACATACATAGGTATGTCTAACTAGTCATTTTCAACCGACTTCCAAAAGGAGGAGGTTATCAATTCGTCTGTATTTTTTTTTTTTTTATGTTTGTTACCTCATAACTTTTCACTGGGTGGACCGATTTTGATAATTTTTTTTTGTTTGAAAGGTAGTGCTTCCCGTGGGGTCCCATTTTTTTTATTTTTTTTTCCGATGATGGTATCCATGTGAAAACGACATAAGTCTTAAATTTGCATTATGTATATGCGCGACAAATAGGTGAATAACTGAAAATCACGTTAACCAATTTTGATAATTCTTTTTTATTATAAAATATATACTTCAAGGGTAATTTGGTGAAAGTTTGGAGAGGTTCTGAGCACAGGATCCATGACAAAGTAACGGAACGGAAGGGAACGGAACAATTCTGAGGAGCACGTTAGCGATACTCGGTCGAATCTTTTATTTATAGGTTATTTGGATATTTGAGTCACCTTCCGTAATGTGGTTATGTTTATGTAATTATCATAGTCGAATATTATAATCAACTAGCTACCCACCCCGGCTTCGCACGGGTGCAATACTGATACTAAATATACTACAGAATTTGTTTATATACGACATCACATCGCAAACTTCTAAAATTATCAGTGTTTTTTTACTATATTGTTCATGTTTTATATACACAAACATTCCCCTTGAATCACACTATCTTTTAAAAAAAACCGCATCAAAATCCGTTGCGTAGATTTAAAGATATAGGGACAGAGAAAGCGACTTTGTTTTATACTATGTAGTGATGGAACTCCTATACGGCTCGCAGTTAGGGTGCGATATGGGGCAGAATTTCTTACTATCTTTAATCAAATTTTGTGTATGTGATGTGATGTCATATGATCTACGAAATATAGTTGGTCTTTTTCAAAGTTTTTTTGCTGAGTTCGATTACAGCTCTTTCGAGGGATCCTTGTAGTTTACGCCGCGCGTGACGTATTAAATCCGCATTTTCGAAAGTCTATTTTTGCTTTATTCGCAAGTTTCCTTTGAAATTGTCGTCGAAGTAGTTTCTGACTCATATAAACGGAACGTTTAATCTATCCATATTAAAAAAAATTAGTTAGTCAACATCAGCTTCACTTAAAATCAAAAAATAAATAAAATTTTAACAAAATGAAAAACCGACTTCAAACAAAACACTATATTAAAACAAATGAATATGCACGAAAAATTAATAAAAATAATTGCGTATTCAACATATTTTTTAAGAGTCTTCCTAAGTTAAATGAAATGAAAAATATTAGACTACTTAAAAGTGGATTAACGATTATATCATGTAGTTATAATTATTGTTATATTTGGAGTCGGTGTCAGCCAATAAAACCCTACAGTATATCTATCAAAAAACAATACGAGAATACTTTAACAAATATGTTTTTTACAAATTACCTTTTACACAATAATATACTGGATCAATCAAGGGGCTCGTATCGCTTCTTTCTTTTGATTGTTGGGGCAAGGGCACCGTGGCTGACACCGGCTCCAAATATACCAATAACTATAACTACATGATATAATCGTTAATCGACTTTTAAGTAGTCTAATATTTTTCATTTCATTTATCTTAGGAAGACTCTAAAAAATATGTTGAATACGCAATTATTTTTATTAATTTTTCGTGCATATTCATTTGTTTTAAAATAGTGTTTTGTTTGAAGTCGGTTTTTCTTTTTGTTAAAATTTTATTTATATGTCAATAATAGAACTTGTCATTCTAATTATGAGGTTTAAATATTGGTCCACTTTCGTTTAATTATGTGCATTTGACCATATCATAAGTAAAGTGACCATTAGTTAGTCGTAATTAGTCGACGATGCAAGTTCGAATTTGTGGTGTTGTCGAACACATGGCAGTGCTCTGCGGTCAGTTCTGCGGTGTTTCTAATTCACTTTGACATGAAACTATGCATTTATAATATAAGTAAACTGTCTAGTTGGTATAGTGTCTAGCTTACAAATTAGTTGCAGATATCATGGTCTTGGATTAAAAGCGTTGGTGAGGTTATTTATTAGTTAGAAATCTTTTGACTTTTCTTTTGAGCGTGTACATAAAGTTAAAGTTTGTGCTTTATGTTGTTAACGTTTACTGTAATATTTTTTTATTCTCGACGATAAAAGCAAAGGCATTTCTTTATACTTCTTACTTCTTTTTTTTTATTATTTTGATACGAAGATATATTAGTAAAAATACTAATAAAATAATGTATCTAATTTCGTTATGTGTATTTTTTACATAGAGTATTATTATATATTCATAAGTGTATCATCCTCCATGCAGATGGATTTCAAAGTAAAGGATGTTTAACTCCATATTCACAAGCTCATTGTTGGCTTGACGTTAAATTATAATCTATACTTATTTACTAATATTATAAATGTGAAAGTAACTCTGTCTGACTGTTTGTCGGTCTGTGAAGTAAACTTGAACTCTAAGGATAGGACATAGGCTACTTTTTTGCCTAATACACGACAGCCCTAAAACGGGAGTGAAGCCGCGGGCAACAAGTAGTTTATAATAATTTATGTAATATTAAAAAAAATGCACTGTTCAAAAATATAACACGAAGTTCACACTTGTCACATCAATAGTCTCTATAATTATAAAGCTGGTTTACACAGCGCTGCTATTTATCTAATAATATTATATAGTAAAGGTTTCGAAGTTTACTCAATTAAGTATTAAAGAAGACGCTTATTTATGAGCATAGTTGTATTATCTGTTCAGTTAATTTTAATCTATGTACATAAACAATAATACTATTTGTGTATGTTTGTTCAATACAAAGTTACGTAATGTTAGACTGATCCTATCTGAGTCTCAGACTAGGATAGTTTAGTCTAACTGAAATTGGTCTTGCTAGCCCTGGGAGATTTGGCTGAGATTACGTTTACAGATATATTCTACATTCTCTCTCTATTACTGTTGAGTTAGTTGGTTTCGTGTTGATATTTTATTCTCCTGAGTATTTTTCAAGTTTCCAGACATAAAATTCGGATTACGGACCAAGTTTTTAGGATACTAATTCAGTTACATATTCAGAAAATACTTTTAGTATTGTAATTATTTGTTGTGACCATATATGATTTAATATAACGAAATATAACTTTTGGAGGATTTATAATAAATAGATTTATATATTAACAGACTTAAATTAAAAAAGATAGCTATGTAGCCGATGGTTGTTTATAAATAATAATTATTAATTAGAAATATTATTAAGTATGTAGTTATTCAATAATGTAAATAAAATCTTAGCCCTTATGCGCGGATTTCAAGATATAATTTTCGTGTAGGACTTACGCGCTTTTACTACCAGACCTATTTATTATGCTATAGACTAAAACAAAACTAGAAGATAAAAATCTTAAAAACGAGCATTTAATTACAGTACTCAAGGACATTCAAACAATTACTTCAAGTAAAAATCAATCACTTATATAAATGAGGCTGCTCAGACGTCATCTGTTTAAAATAAAAGTAATTGTGAAAATATATTCAATAAAAATTAATTCTACTGCTTAAAACGTTCGACTAATCTACTATTATTTTACTTTATCTCAGCGGCTTCTGATTTCATGGAATGAGAGGGGGTCCCCCATTCCATTTAACGGGTGCCGAGGAGAAATGGAAGGTCATCCCAAAACAGGGCGTGACAGAGAGACTGTTTTTAAAACTGTAATAATTCACAAAACTACCATTTTTAAGATATGCCTTGATTAATGTAGATGCGTAAATTTTGTGATTCTTCTTTAAGTTAATTTTAAAACAAAATGAAATTAAAGTATTCGTGCCAAATGTAATCAAAATTAATGGTTTAAGGGTTTAATCGTGAAAAGGTATCAGATAGAGCTACGTTCGCATTTATAGTATTACCGTACATAAACAAATATAGGCCAATTGCTTTGAATGTTAAGCGTTTGGTGCTAAAAATATAATTCAGTGAACGGAATTATTATCCTAATTAAAATAACGCTTCAACTGTGGCGTTTTTTTTTATTCAACAACAAACAACAACAACAGCCTATAAATTCCCACTGCTGGGCTAAAGGCCTCCTCTCCCTTTGAGGAGAAGGTTTGAAACATATTCCACCACGCTGTTCCAATGCCGGTTGGTGAAATACACATGTGGCAGAATTTCTATGAAATTTGTCACATGCAGGTTTCCTCACGATGTTTTCCTTCACCGCAGAGCACGAGATGAACTATAAAGACAAATTAAGCACATGAAACAGCGGTGCTTGCCTGGGTTTGAACCCGCAATCATCGGTTAAGATGCACGCGTTCTAACCACTGGGCCATCTCGACTCCGTACATACAACCACGCAGTTTCGATACTTGGTTTGTTATATTTGATTTTCTTTTACCACTGACCTCGACTAATAAATTATAAACAGAAACCAAGCATATTAAAACTTGCTCGTCAGGATTGAACCCGCATTTATCGTTAATGCGAGCCATATCATAAGGACTTGAATTTTTTGAGTCGATCGAGAAAAAATATGTATGTATTTATTTTTCGAGGAAATTTCACCCGGAAATCACCCAAAACACGTGTTCCTGCCTCTGATTTATATCTGTATCTTCTGTCGTATCATTTTGTGAAGAAATTTGACTGAGGATTTCTTACTCACTCCTACCTACTCAAATTGTACAGATTTACTACTGTTATATCTATCTAACAAATCGACAATCGGTCTAACAAATTCTACATCTGAATTTACTCAAAGGCGAAAAAGCACAAAAATATTATAAAGTTAACCGAAAAAATATATGTTCTCGATACACAAACTGAACTCTATAACATGTGATAAATGGGGTTTCGTTAGTTTTCTGAAAGTCCCTCGTGTCAATTACTGTAACAGAAATGTAATATGGCGGACAGCCATTACGCTGTAAAACCTTTTATCAGCCGCGACATTTTCGTGTAAATCTATCCTATTAATATAATTATTCTTACTTCGTTATAGATGTTCACAGTTTTATTATATCATAACATAATTTTAAACTACGTAACATTTAAAAATATATGACATGTGTTGACTATGTTTGCCGTTATTTTTTCTATATATAGAAGCTGTATGTTTCGCTCTTTTCTATGGTGTAAAACAAAGTCGCTTTCCGCCGTCAGTATATCTAGCTCTTGAAGTTACTGAACGAATTTAAATGGGTTATTCATCACTAAACTACACTAAATTCGATTCAAGAGGAAGGTTTATATGATTTTTTATGGTATAGGTTGGCGGACGACCATATGGGCCACCCGATGGTAAGTGGTCACCATTACCCATAGAAAATGATGCTATAATAAATATTAACTATTCCTTACATCGTCAATGTGCCACCAACCTTGGGAACTAAGATGTTATGTCCCTTGTGCCTGTAGTTACACTGGCTCACTCACCCTTCAGACCGGAACACAACAATACTGAGTACTGTTATTTGGCGATAGAATAACTGATGAGTGGGTGGTACCTACCCACTTGCTTGCACAAAGCCCTACCACCAAGTGAATACATGTATACATTATATTATATTCAAGAAAAGACATATTTTTGGGGTTGTTTAATCTAAAATGTATATATACCTTTATTGTACACGTATGAAAATGGGGAGTGTAGCTAGTAAATTAATCATTGAAATATCTAACGGTATATCCGAAGATAGTCTCTATATGCTTGTAAATAACTGTCACAGGAATATATTAGTACTCGTTTTACTGTAAACGATTGACTCAACTGTTTTAATAATTGTCATAATAATTATAATGAAATTTCATAAAGGAAAAGTTGAGCTTGACCATACAAAAGTCGATAACGAATGTTTATTATACATATATATATATATGTACTTACATAAATATGCTACAAATAAATATTTTATTTATACCAAGGCATCTTATAAAAATAGATATAAAGTTAGGCATTTATGTCATGGCAATTACCTTACGTCGCTTTAAGACTCGTCACGTGGCATGTGTCACGGTCAAAGATCGGCGGCGAGGTAAACGTTACGTGCATATTTTCTTGAGGAAAGTTTAGAGAGTGACATTGATATTTAAAAATGTTGAATTCATTTCAATATAAAACTATGATGTTGTATATAGGCAAGCTGTGTGTACAGATACTGAATCTAATGGAAAATAAATATTTCTTAATTGTTTTTGAGATATTATTTCAATTGTAGGCGCTCTCTCTTGCAGCATTTTAACACTACTAAGGCATACACGTTCTTTTAATTTTATTTGTTTAATTGTTCACTTAATTTCAATTTGTATTATTATTTAAATACATTACCGTAATTGTAAATTAATTTTAATTGACGAGTGTTCGGACAGTGGTCACTGAAAGGCACATATCTAATTCTGGTCTAAAGTTTGCGGTTTCGATCAGCAGCCATAACAAATATTATTATACGGATAGCGTGTATGTGTATCTAGAATCCACACAACAAATCATTGTGGGCATCGGACGAGTCTGTATATTTTATTTAATGGCAGTTGACACTTTTTATTGGTATCAGTTTATAGAAGTGCTGAATGAAAAAAACACTTCAATCTCAATCGATTAGTATATTCTTAGAAACACCTAAAGTCTAATATTTATATAACTGAGCGGCGAGTGCTTGGAAATAAACAGATTTCGGCGAATTCGAAGGTCGAGTTAATCGTTTGAGAAGAGTATGTCTGGTTTAAATTCCGTTTCTTTGTGAGGGTGTAGGTACTAATATAACCCGTCCAAGTGGAATTGTCAACTATGATTATACCTTATTATTTCTTAATATAATAAAGTATTTTGCTTTGCATAGTCGTTTTTACATTATACTATGATACATAATAATATGAAGCTAAATTATGATATATAATAATAATAATATTGAAACAAAAGGACGGCAACCAAGAATACATGGTTTCTGAAGCACGGACACTTGGAGGGCTTGAAGTCTCTACTCCAAGCTCTTACTGAGATACTAATTATAATATATAGAAAAAAAATCCTATTAATAAAACTTTATCATATTTTTGCGCCCCTAGGGGGTAAGACCGACTTCACGGACCTGAAGCCTTAAAAGCTAGTCCGGTTACGTTGATATGCTGACTGAATATAGATAAAAATCGCAAGCTTCACATCGCTTCAATTTCATAATTTCCTTATATCGATGACCTCCTTGGTCGAGTGGTGTGTATACCGGTTTTCATGGGTACGCTACTCTGAGGTCCCGGGTTCGATTCCCGGCCGAGTCGATGTAGATTACCAATAGTTTTCTACGTTGTCTTGCGGTCTGGGTGTCTGTGGTACCGTCGTTACTTCTGATTTCCATAACACAAGTGCTTCAGCTACTTACATTGGGATCAGAGTAATGTATGTGATGTTGTCTCATATTTATTTATTATATTTATTATTATTATTTATTTATAGTTTATAATAATTTTAAGTAAACATTTTACACTACCTGTATTCCATCGGCCTCGTGCGCCCGGTGGGAGTGCTGTAATTAACGGACACTTCTACAGCGACGGACTCCGACAGCGGTACGGGGCGATCGGGCACCGCCTGTACGACGTTTTAATACACTTTAATATTTACCATTAAATTATATTATACAACGGAGATAGGCTCGAGTTTGAATTAAATGGTGTTGATTAAGACATTTAATGTTTATCTGTTATGACTTGGAAACAATAAAAACCAGCTTCCTCTGGAGTGTGCTTGACGAGACTTATGACCTTAACTTTCTCAAATGAAAATATATAAATATACATTGATAGTAAATAGAGATTACGTAAAACATATGTAACACATAAGTCACTATACATCCACTACGTTATTATATGAAAACACTCAAAATGTGGATATAAAATTTTATTGTTTTATTACAAAGAGCAGCTCTTCGTTGTTTAAAGCTCCTGAAAACCGTGAAAATTATGCAAGTGCCATGCATCCATTACTATAAATATGAATGGTTGGATATGACTAAATTTGTGATTATTAAGCTTCGAATACCATGTTAATAACCGATATATATGTATATTCGAGTAGTTTATATGGACAAACAAGACAAATACAGTTCATACGAGTACAAAGCTTATAAGTCTTTCAGTGTTCATAATCGCCGTAAAATATTTTTATTATTATTAATAATTGTTTTTAATTACATTCTTCTCGTTATGTTGATTTGCTCACTTTTAAAAGTACACATTTATTGTTAAAGCGACTAATATTTTGTATCAAATATAAACCTTTACCTTTCTAGGTAGGTAGGTTTGTGTATGAGGAACTTTGGCACAGATGTGTCCAAAAAGCGTTAAAACAAAAGAAGTTTAACCAAACGCGATCCTAGTCTATAAATCAACATAAAAGAATCATCGACGTATGAAGTCGGTGGAGCAAATACCTAATTAAGTACAGAAGGCGAGTTGAAAGCATCCGTGAATAATTAAACCGCCTCTGGACCGGACCCTCATCATCAAATGCTACGCTTCGTTTCACGTCACATAGTTCAGTCCCTTTTGTATTCGAAACGTACATTTTTGTTAGTTCTTAAGACTTCATTTCGTTTATTTCCCCCGGGGTGGGGTAATGGAACGTTTGAATTTGTTAGATTATGTTATTCTTTTTATACAATCTGCAGATTTCACAAGTCCTCGATTTTTAGAATGGTAGTTTATGTAAGTTCGTCTGGGGAAAACCCGTAAGGCTGTTGGTCAGAACCTAAGCCCAGAACTTTAAATCGTGAGGATGATACTGATTTGTGAAGGCGCACTTTGGGCTGTAATCGTACGTAAAAAGTTAGTCTATAGGATTTTTAATTAACCAGTTGAAAATTCAAAAGGTATTTGTACGCTCGTTGCTCGTATAAATTTGAAATGCATAGCAGAATCAACGTGGATTCATGAATGATTCGATGATTAAATTCAATAAAATCCAAGGTAATATAAAAACAGTGTTCGATATACTCAAATGATAAAAATAAATTTATGATAGCTTGAAAAATACGTTATACATACAATTTAATACACAAGATATTGGTACAGGAATAAAACGCGAAAAAATTATTGCAGCCTACTCGGTTTGGTGAAGCTCATCTAAAAAGTTGAACATATAAAAAAGTTTTTATATTACTTTTTGCAAAAAAATATCTTAACTTAAAAACTAACCATAATCATCAAATCAGTCTGCAATTTCGAAGACGAAGATATAAACACATCCGTTTCAGTTTGCCTCCAGCGCAGTAAGCTTCCAGCCGCTACCACCTCGCCCTCCCACCCGAAACGTTCTCCCTCCTTAATATCAATAACATTGCTGTCCACTTCTATTATCTGAAGGTTCTGTGGCACAGTGGGATCATACTTCAGGTAGTTATCCTGTCGATTGTCCAGTTCGAATTTCCGCGAGTGCTTGGCCAGTTCGAGGATGGGTCTGTCCCGGCGTCGTTCCCGGATGGCCACATTCAGGGCAACTGGAGTTCCGATGTGCACGGAGAGTTGGTTTGCTTCGTGTGGGATCACAGTCAGACGCGTCCATCCTGTTAGATATAATATCTTATTAATAATTAAAAGTAAAGCATTGAAACTAATTTTACAGATAGATTTTTTTATTATAATTTAGTTTTATTTTATTGTTTTGGGATTAAACTTGAATAACAGCTCGATAATGTGTCTATCGTGTATATTTTTGTGAGGAAGGCTGATGGCGTGTTGACTGCTTCGAATCTGTAAGTATCATATTAGGCCAAAAGGACGATTTTTAAGTTCTTATTATTTATACTTCTATTTACTATTAAATATTAGACTACTTATTAATGTAAAATGTAAATTGGTTACTGCCGTTTGTACGTTTTAAACTACGCAACGAATTTTAGTAAAAAACCAAAGTGTTTCAAGATGTGTTTATATTTATAAAATATTATTATAGAGAAAGGCCGAGATTTTAAATTCCTTAGCGATTTTTCTACTTTTAATATTTGTTATTCAATCAATTATAATTTAAAATTGATATTCTCTCAATTTGGGAAATAAAATTAATTAAGGAGTAAAATGCTTTCTCTTCTTTAACTGTTTATGTTATGGTTACGTATTACGTCCCCTTTTTAAGTTACATCATTAGTAGCATTATTTGTCGGAAAGACGTAGAAGTTCCTTCATTATGTAATTTACACACATTGTTTTTCTGGTTTTGAATCCATCTGGATTTCACTACGCAAGGAGTAACACTCGACTACGATCTCTCAGAACAAAAACGGCAATGTAATGTGAATATACTAAATTATACTCAAATAAGTTTACCTTTGTTGGTGCGCAAAGATATATGTATATACACAGGTAATTACCGATAAAATTAAACATTTTCGTTGACTAAACTCGATGCCAAGGGTTCCCTCATTTTGTTTTGTTTTGAAATTGATTGTGGTACCTTTGTTATCGTTTTGAACGTTGTGATTTGACCCCTCTGTGATTGGGTATTTACTGAAATAAGTGCGCGGCAAATTTTCTATTGTGAAACGTTCTTGTGAGGATAGTTGGTGGTATTTTGAGTAGGTACATCATATCCGTATTTTGCATTCTTATATCTAGTATTATGTTTGCAGATAATGAGGTAGATTCCCAAATTTAAGACCTTTAGAACTAGACTAGACTATTGAATTTTTCTGTCAAGATGCTTTCATTAAGACAATTGTAGACATTTGTGATTTGGCATTGTGATGTTGTATGAACATATCTAATGAAATACTTTAAATTGGCAAAATTATTTCCATAACATGGTATTTCTTTATAATAGGACAAAAAAGTACAAAAGTCTGGAAAGAGCGACACAAGAAGATAGTATTTTTTTGTTGTAACATTACCTTTGCCAAGTTGTCTCGAGTACACGTGGGTATTGTTGTTACAATACCCGTCGGGACAGGTCTCACAGGCTGGATCCGTCCCGTTGCACTGGCCTTTCACGCATGTACCCTAAAATATATGTTTAAATTAATTAATAAATTGTACGACCAATAATACCCGTTTAAGGAGCAGAAAATTTCAGAATAATAAAAAATATTACGAGATCAGAGCTAAAAGTTAATTTGTCTTTAGATTGTGATGCTGCCTAGAAATATACAACGACCTCCATGGTCGAGTGGTGTGTACACCGGTTTTCATGGGTACGCCACTCTGAGGTTCCGGGTTCGATTCCCGGCCGAGTCGATGTAGATTACCATTAGTTTTCTATGTTGTCTTGGGTCTGGGTGTTTGTGGTACCGTCGTTACTTCTGATTTCCATAACACAAGTGCTTCAGCTACTTACATTGGGATCAGAGTAATGTATGTGATGTTGTCTCATATATTATATTATATTAAACATGCATGCCAAAAACAAAACAAGAAAAAATGCACGAACAACATATGTTCAGATTTCAATATTTGAAAGTAAAAAACACACGTATGTACTCCAAATTTAGATTTAGTTGATATTTATCGTCGTGAGGACATACCTGATAGCAAATGTCATACGGCCGGTCGTAGCTGCACGGCGTGCCGTCAGGCAGCGGGCCGAAACCGACCGGCTCTCCGCCGGCGTAGTCTACGCACCATATTTCACAGTTCTTGGATTCTATCAAAAGAGGACATTTTGATATTTTTACATACATATATGTAAGTTGCGTTGAGGTAACATATTATATATGATCAAATGAACTTCTTGAAGTGAAATTTATATAATTTCTGGTTATAATTTTTTTTTTATTTAAGCAATTATATTTAACATTAGGAAATAATGTACACTCACTCACTTATTTTATGCCTTTTGAGTAAGTTTAACATACAAATATGAACAAACCTAATACTGAAAATATAGTATAATTGATACATAGTACATACTATGTATCAATCATCACATTTAAAAGATATATTTTTAGTATCATTTTAAGAATTCAAACCTTAATAATTATTTTATTTAAGAATGAAATTTAACATAAAGATATTTAACAATATCATTCATTGTCCAGATTCTTACATTGCATGGGCAAATATACCAATTTTATTTTGGTAAGTAATAGCTGACAGATGCGTATAATAAGGTATTGTGGCGTAATATAGTGAAAACAAAACAAAAGATTTCTGCTGTTTATGTTCTAGGGTTTCTTTTCAGAGCAAAATTTTTAGTTTATTACACCGCGCCACTCCTCTGCGCGTTGTTGGATAATCATCCCAGTATTCCAACCGTCACGTGCAATTTACCTAAAGGTTATTTGTATAAGCACCGAGCATAAGATTAACATCACAAACACTAGTTTCGCGAGATATATCAGTGTCTCTTGTCACAGTTAGCGTTTAAATTTCGTTTAATATTTACGCATTCTATTCAAATGAATTGTCGTTATTAGATTTACATTGCATTTTTATATTTACTGGTATGAATGTTTATTTTTCTTATAGTAATATTGAAAGTTGCGCTGCAATGGAGAAATGCCACTATCATCTCGTTACTTAGCACTACTGTCCATGAAATGATAGGTGTTCCCGTTACTTATACCACGATTAATGAGTCGTGGACTAACTTAATATTGCAATCAACTAAGAAGTCCAATACTATATTAGTTTAATAAAATTTGATCTGAATTTGAACCTGATCAAAACATCAGAAAATAAATCGGATAAAATTCATGTGATTTGTGAATTCTCAAAAAACATTGCTTTATGTCGATATAATATCAACAAATCGATTGCGAAGATAAATTAGTAATTAATATTAATAATTAATTCTATTTTTTGAACCAGTCATTCTTTTTAAGCCGTATTCCTAATTTTTGTAATACTTCAAGTGCCAAAAAATATCTAAGAGAAACAGAATTAATATTCTGTATCCTATCGTTACGTATTTATTAATTCGGCCCTTAAGTAAAGAAAATTAAATAACTCTCAAACTCCAAAGACATTTCATTAATCAATATTCTATACAAGAACGCGATAAATAAGATTATGTACATCAAGCCTAAGCTAATTAGTTTAGCTTGCATTTGTATTCATCATTAGCTAATTATCGTGGGCACGTGATGACAAATTAAATTAATTGTTGCCATCAGACCATGACTAATTAATTACGCAAACTATTCTAATAATACAAATGCGAAAGTAACTGTCTGTCTATCTAACTGGTACACTATTACGCCAAATGAGATGAACAGAATTTGATGAAAATGAATATAAAGCAACCTGTAACCGAAAGAACATATAAACATAACACATGATTTCTAACCCCTAAAGCATCCGGCAAATACTAGTTATTTTTATAAATAACAATTCATCTAACTAATAAAATTTATATGTAAATTTTAATTTTTTATCAAAGAGTCTTAATTAATGAAATAGTAAATAATTCCAAGACCTAATCGATGTCCGTCATGAATCTATTAACAAACATACTCATTTTGCATGCGATTTTGTACTTCATCGCTGCAATATACTCGTACGAATATTAAATCTCAATATGATATCAATGAAACTAAGTTAGGTAAAGGTTGGTAATGTTACCTTCGTGGTGCAGATGCGGTATGAGGTAGCTGGCCTGGCGGAAGCACACGTCGGCGCGCATGTCGCGCGCGGAGCCGCACGCGGCGCCCGCCCAGCACGTCGCCACCTGCGAGCCCGCGCCCTCGCACGCCGTCTCCGATGTCGACCTACAACATAACATATGTTAAGGGTTTTTCACTAAAATCGTTTGGGAAAATGATAAATATTTCGGTTCTTAATGCAATTCAAATAAGATATGTTGATAAATATTAAAGTTATTGTACCACTTCTCAAATTTGTTTTACAACCAGTCGTGTGGCCAAAGGTTGCCTCAAAGCGATCGGTATATTAAAACGATAAGGTCACATGTGGCATTAATGTAATTTTCGTAATTTAATTTTAAGTATTGATGCATAAATAAATAATAACACATGTAGGTATATTTTAGGGGTCGTAAGATAAATAAGGCACATCTTGTTATTGCAAAAAATAAACATTTAGATGTGACGACTATCGTTTTAGCTTTAAATTATCCTTAACAAACTAGGGTGTTTGATGTCGGTCGATTGTGAAAATCTTCCTTAGAGACTATTCGGTTTTTTACAATTCCGGGGATTTGTTTCTCAATTATCTGATTTGTACCAGTATGCTTCGACATACATATGTAGGTATGCCCAAGAAATGTAACAAAAATCGAAAAAAAATGGTATTTATAAATCATTTACAATATGCTAGTCTTATTATGCCATTTCAAATAAACGATGGTAAAGCGTTGTGAGTTATTTCAAAAGCCAACAAAACAATGTTACTCATACGAGGATTTCATGATATTAGGTCACAACGTGTTTGCTGAATAAATTATTATTACTACCCAACAATCGTATGGATTGAAATTTTAATATGGATATCGGTATATTGGGTTTGATGTTAAGAGATTTCAACAGTTGACACTGTTTGACTGATCACTACCGTCATTGACACTTGTAAAGTATTTTTATTATATACTAGGGATTTTTGTCTTTCCATGGAAGCAATACTGATACTAAATGTACTAAAGATTATTCTTATTTCTTTACTATATTGTATAAGTTATATACATAAACCTTCCTCTGCATACATGGGAATTGATAGAGGTAATCGACTTCATACTATGTAATGATAATTTAATAAATATTATACATATAACATTGTAATATCAATAATGATTTAAGTACATATATATGCTTTATAATAAGTATTAATTAATTATTTACCCTTTATAGCGACATCGTCGAATGCGGGTGCGCAGTCCGTATCCACAGTCGGCATTGCACTTGCTCCACGCGCCCCACTCTCCCCACTCGGGAGGCTTTTGTTCTTCATTTTTCTTGTTTTCTGTGCTATGGCCTGGCATAGGCTCACAAACCCGGTCGACGCACCACTAAGAGGAACAATAAATATATTTGAATGAGACAAAATTTAGTTGATGTAAATATTTGAATCAACTAGTTAAAGCGCGCCGCTTCGTTCGCATAGGTATAAATGGCAAAAAATCTTTTACACTGAAATTTTACATATTGTTTGAAAGGTTGAAGAGGTTTCGTCAGTTTAATTTTAAATTAGGAACTTGCAATTAAAACGCGAAGTGGCTTCGCACGGATGGCTTTAAACCTGTTTGTCCATTAGTATCTATTCACAAAGAGGTTAAAATGTTTTGAATATTATGAAATATTCATGTGAAAGCACATGAAAATTCTGTAGGTTGAACCCTCAATCTTCGACTAAGGCTCAGGTACTTTATCTAAGTGAGTTGACCCAGTTTGAGCCACTGGACCTGAGACTGAGGCTGAAAGCTGATGCTTTTCTACAGACTTCTTATTTTACTTATCACAAAGAAATACTTCTTATCCGTATTAATGAAGTTTCTAAACTTTTTTATATTTCATTAATCCAAGTTTTTCATGCATAATTTTAAATGATGCAAACTATGAAACTATCGGGTAATACAGTTAGATTGTTGAATAGATTTGAGCAGCGGAACACTGCATTCGTTTTGCATTAATTAAAATTATATCATTAACATTCCAGTGATATATAATACATACATTAAATGCGTTAAAAATTCTAAAGCAACTCTTAATTGTTTTTATATCACTCGAGTAAACGCTTTCAGGCATTAGAAAATAGAAATGAAAAATTCTGTTTCGTTTGTAAGTCACCGCAGCTGTTTCTTTTTAAAGCTATTAAAGTCAGACTTCACAGAATAAATTTCAAAGATTATGTTTCGTTTTATTTATTCGCGTTCTTACCCTAAACTTTATAAGCCCTTTTGTTGGAAGGTATTTCTTTAAAAAGCCCATAAGCAGGATCATTATCGCTGCTCGCTCAGTGAGAAAAGAACAGGATTACCTTAGTGTAGATTTCAAAGAATATATTCATTTGAAATGTTGCTATGATTTATTGAACGTTATTATCATTTTGGAATTTATTTCATTTTACTCGTAAAACATCCTTTAACATTAATAGTATCTTGTATTTTGTTTATTGTTAAGTTATATGAATGTCTATTATACTATATATGAATGAACTAGAGTCGGCAAGTGTAGTGTAGGATATCCTGCGGTACGGTACGCTGATGTATGGAAGATGGCTGGTAGAACGTGAAGGAGAAGGACCGAAGTTTGGGCAGCGAAAAGCAGTGGACTTATGAAGATCATAATGATGATGATGATGATGAAGTAAAATTTTTATGTATCAGTCAATAAATGTCCCATAGCAAACAAGATTAAAAGCTTATTCTACTGCACTGATTAGTGGAATGCACATGTTAGGGATACACGTGCTCTAGATTTTCATCTGATACATATAGTATCCTTCAATTTTTTTTCCGTAATTTCATAATTTCATTCGAAGCTATTCATAGTAGAGTCGAGATGGCCGAGTGGTTAGAACGCGTGCATCTTAACCGATAATTGCGGGTTCAAACCCAGGCATGCACCGCTGATTCATGTGCTTAATTTGTCTTTATAATTCATCTTGTGCTCAGCGGTGAAGGAAAACATCGTGAGGAAACCTGCATGTAACAAATTTCATAGAAATTCTGCCACATGTGTATTCCACCAACCCGCATTGGAACAGCGAGGTGGAATATGTTCAAACCTTCTCCTCAAAGGGAGAGGAGGCCTTTAGCCCAGCAGTGGGAATTTACAGGCTGTTGTTGTAATTTCATTTCTGATTTACCTATTATGACCACTGGACCATCTCGGCTGGCAAATATTTATAACAGAATATAGTTCAGTAAATTGTTTATATTATTATTTTTTTAGTTATTTCTCACATGTTTCTCTCATCTTCACAAGGCAATAATATCTGTTCTTGTCCTTATTTATGCGCGTAAAGAGATTTATATACGGTTATTACGATTAACATCGACAGCTGTGTGAGTAATAAATCTTTGTCTGTTTCAGACACTTTAACAATCGTCACAACTAATTTGCGCGGTTACTACAGTAAGCTTATGCACTTACTCGTATAGCCGTGCGTTCAATCTTTGTAATAAAATTTACATACGCTATATGGATATCGTATCGTGATCTACGTTTGCTGTTATTTTATTATAAACCTTAATACAGATTGTTCAAGATTAAAAATAGAGTGAAGCGATTTTTTAAAATATCTTGCTTATAAAATTTACATTTTCAGAAAAGTAATCGTTAGTATCCAAAATAGAAAACATATTAAAATTACATATTTGGACAAGTCATAATGTCCTTTGGCAACTAGCCAGGAAATATTAGTGAACAAAGAGTGCCGTACCTAACGAATTCAAGAAATTAACAGGTCAGCGTGACTGCACGGAAACCTTCAAATATTACGAGGATGGTGCCAAAAACAACACAAAATGTTTAACCGAGGCCGCTTCGCAAATTAATTCTTTGTTTATAATCACCTCGGTTGAATCACTTAATTAAATATTAAATCATCAACTGCGACGTTGTAACGTATGCGACATTATCTGCCATCGCGGCGTTCTAGCGTTTGAATCAATGAAAAGCTTTAGAATAAAATTGAACGTACTTTTGTATTCACAGTGCTGTCGGCAGGGAACATGTGTGAACTGGTAACGTATTCATAAAGGATTTTATTGCATTAATGCGCGCACACGAACGCTAAAAATCGTTGATGGAATCTCAAACAATATGCATATTCTGCGATGCTACCAACTTTTCGTGTGGGCAGCTCTTTTTTATCTCGCTAAAGACACATTCTGCTATTGTCTGTTTATTTGAAAACAATTTCATACGATATTTCTTAGAAAATATAAACTCAAATCAATACCAAGTCTATTGAAGTAGCTCTCATAACCGACAAGAAATTCAGTAGATACTTTTTTCCATAAACATTAAGTACACAGATACAAGTTATTTATACGAGTTATCTATCCCAGATATTAACGAATAGTAACTACACGATTTATTATCTATATAGCATTTTATCCAGTAAAAAATCTTCTCTATCTATTTTTTTAGTACAGACTTTAAATGAGTGAAATAAGCAAAGTTTATGATTGTGGACTATTACTATTTTAGGCTGGAAAATTTTAGTTTTAAGTTAGCCGCTGGTAGACAATGCGGACATAATAAAATTAGAGTAGGTCATACAGTACACGCGTCCGCGGCATAATAAAGTGCACGGAACACGTGACAAGCGTGAAAATATTATCTAATTTAACTCTAATTTCGGTCTGTGCGAGTCTCTATGGCCTCTTTGGATTGTTTAGTTATAGTACGACACAATCCAGCATCGGAAAATTCAATAATTCCAATTACTGCCTATTTATACGACCAATACAAATAGCTCCCTATCGCGCTATTCGACGCTATTCGTCGCTATAGATTCTCGCGCCAGTTCAACCCGAGAAAGCAAGTGCACGTAAATCGACGTCTCACATTGACGAATATATTATAAGGTCATATGAAAGCTTAACATTTGCGTAAAGATCATATTCACATCAGAAATAAATATTTATAATTTGGGAGAGCGTACTTAATTCGGATGTGATCGGTTTTACGAATTTTACCGATGCTATATCTAAGTTGTGTCGTTTTTCGTCTACAGTATAAATTGTGAATAATTTAACGATGACATTGTCATTCACACGGTCAATGTCATTGTTTAAAAGTCAGTAAAGATAGTAATTCAATTATCAACCTAATAACAAGAATTTAAAAAATCCACTATTGGGCAAAGGCGTTTTCATCGCAGGCGAATATTTTTGAGCTTACTCCACTTCTCTGCTCAAGGCATGGAACAGACATATGAAAATAGACAAATATATATTGTATACACTTATGTATACCAATGGTGCTCACAATTGCGCATCAGTTAAGCTTTGAACAGCAGTGACCTATTTTCAGTTCGACTAACAATAATCAAGACTCCCAATGAGCATAAAATAAAATAAACGAAATACTTTCATACTAATTATTACCTCGTGAATGAAAATGGAAATATTTCATGAAACAGGCACATGCTACGAAGATCAACAATGTATTTATATTTAAATTATCGCAAGAATTCGAAATAATTCAACAAAACAATGGGATGTTAACAGTCAGAATTGATAAACATGTTCCAACCTTTGCTAGGTTAAACAATAAACTTAATATTATTTATAATATCTCTCAAAATATATATTCATTAAACAAACTTAAATATTGATTGATTTTTTTAAATGATTTAAACATAATAGTTGCAATTAATAATCAATTGTAAAACATTGGTTACACGTAAATGAATTTTGAAAAGTTTCAGAGATTTTTGTTTTTATGGAATAGGTTGGCGGACGAGCATATGGGCCACCTGATGGTAAGTGGTCACCATCACCCATAGACAATGACGCTGTAAGAAATATTAACTATTCCTTACATCGTCAATGTGCCACCAACCTTGGGAACTAAGCTGTTTTGTCCCTTGTGCCTGTAGTTACACTGGCTCACTAACCCTTCAAACCGGAACACAACAATACTGAGTACTGTTATACCCGTCTAGTTATTCTACCTGGCGGTAGAATAACTGGTGGTACCTACCCAGACGGGCTTGCACAGAGCACTACCACCAAGTACCACCGAGTCCTCATTAGATTGAATTTATAATGATGATATAATTTTAATGATGAAAAAATAAGTCTTATAAAAATATTACCTAACCATAAAGCTGTTTAAATAATCTATATTTTATCATAGAACGTTTCAATTTTATTTTTCATATAAATATATTTCGAAATGTATAATCAGATCAATTGAATTTCGTTGACAAAATTGGACAAATTTCGAACACTCACGACGAGATTACTTTTGGGAGTATTAACGCGCGATATGATATCAAGATTTACGTGTTCATTGGGCCACATAGCTCAAAAGATCGAATAATATAAATAATATAACCCACGAGTTTGTATATGATAATTTCAACTTTAAAAAAAGTTCCATTTATTTGTTGTAGAACTGTGTTCAAGCTTATCTAGGGAAGTAAGATTGGATCGTCAGATATTCTACCGAAAAATAACAAAACTTAGTGCGGTTCGAAGGGTGAGTGAGTATAATATTTTTTATCAATAAATAAAATATTTTAATGTCGAAAAATACTTACTAGAGTCTCCTATAGTTATTAGATTTTATTTACCTTGAGACAATCACAATGCTAATGGCGTTAGACGAGACTACGACCTTGACACCTAAGATGTTACAAACACCTCTCGCCGTGTCAATTGCGAGAAAAAAATGTCTCCGAATGTAGACACACTGTCATTATTTATTAAGACTTATATGTATAGAAAAGGGAGACATTTTCTAATCATTAACTGTCTGTAAATTTACCACTGCCGGGCTAAGGCCTCTCCATTTGAGGAGAAGATTTGGAACATATTCCACCATGCTGTTCCAATGCGGGTTAGTAATATAAATGTGGTAGAATTTCTATGAAATTAAACACATGCAGGTTTCCTAAAGATGTTTACTTTCTCCGCGCAGCACGAGATAAGTTATAAACACAAATTAAGCACAAATATACATAGTGGTGCTTGGACTGATGCTTGGTTTGAACCCGAAATCATCGGTTAAGATGCAGGCCTTCTAACCACTGGGCCATCTCGGTTCATCATTTATTAAGAGTACCTATATCTAGAGAGTAATATACTCTTACTACAACTACACATACAAATTTAATTATGTCTATTAAATGTTAAAAAATTTCGAAAGTACATTATTCCATCATTTCATTTGCTTGGCTTGTGTTCAGACAAATGGCTTTGTTTAAGTATTAGAGTAAAAGTGTAGTGTTTCATTTAATCAAAAAAGAATAATAGGATTTTGTTTGATCCCTTACTAGACTTTCTATAGTTAGAGTTTTTATGTTCCACAGTAAAAAATAAGATCTTTTACGACCTTTTTACTATTTCTTTCAGGATAGTGGGCTTAGTATATAAATTGAGATGGCCCCTTGAATTGCTCATACATTTATGACTCGAATTTCGTCGTTTTATTTGTACAATAACGTAACACGTCTGACGTATTTACTAGTTATTGCCTTCTGTATCTTGTGTCACGTGGGGTGAAGTGTCTGTATAATATAGAGAGCTTTATGAATAAGCAATCAACTATTTTGAAAAGTATATCTTCCCTAGAACCTAATCTGATTTATTTTTTTTAATTTTTTTGCTTAATTTGAGACTATGTTTAAATTAATATGGCGATAAAGGATACTATAATGAGCAGACATGCAATTCTCAATACGTTCATCGACAAATCCGCCGCTAATTACCTTGATTTAAGTTATATCTTTTTGTATAAGAAGAGATGACCATAAAGTATATTTTATTACCAAACGTGTATGATGTATGTTTAAATGGGTACTTACTTGGTTATTACCACAAGGCGTTCCCTCCAGAGGCGGCGCACGCTTGGAGCGACACACGTGCGGCATGGAGCGGTGCGCGCACCACAGCCGCGCGCACGCCGACCTCACCTTCACAGACTTGCAGACCGAGAAACTGGCGAAACGAATTAATTACATGATAAACATTTAGATTCTATTGAACGCTGCGTATTAATCACTAATTAAATCATATAGCATCGTTTTCGCTCTAATTCATTTTTACAATATTTTTTTACATTATTCGATAGGTGCGATACAGATACTAAATATAATACAAAATTTGTTTATTTACGAAATCACATTAGAAACTTCTCAATTTATAAGTGTTTCTTTACTGTTTTGTCCATGTATTATATACAAAAAAGTTCCTCTCGAATCATTATATCTAATGCAAAAAAGCGCATCAAAACCCGTTGCGTAATTATAAAGATCTAATCATAAATAGGGATAGACATCGGTAAGGGACTTGGTTTTATACTAAGCAAATACATGTTATTGATTATAATCTACCAATCTAACCGACTATAATTATTGTATGGATTCAAATTTGGTTAATTCGAGTTATAATACAAATATTTGGAACAACAGAACTGATTTGATTATAGAACTAAGGGATAGTCGAACTCTTTAAGGACAGGACAACCCTCGAGTTTGGCTTAATTGAATTGTTTTGAAGTCCCAGACTACAATAAAATAAATCGTATTTATTTATTATTAATTTTAAATTTTCTTTTAACTTTTTAAATAGAAAATGATTAATATAACATATAACAGTACATTGTAAGGGTATTTGTGTTGTACTATGTACGTGTAAATTTCGATACAATTCGAACAATCTCTTAGTTGAGATAAAACGATAAGTAAAATAAAATTTCAGCGTAGCGGACCGAGGTTGTTAATCAACGGTCTTATCTTTTGTTCTCAATAATTAGGAGCATGTTCAGCGTAAACGAGAAATTCCTGATACATATCATTGAACGATTGAGTCAGCTTTGAATGTGGGTGAAAGGGAGTGATAATATGTACTGAAGTTATATTTACTTATACGACTTATTTATATAATTATAACAAAGCACATCTATTTATATTTAATTGGAAAAAACGTTCTTCGACATATGACACATTATTTAATAAATATAAGTATGAAACAGCATCACATACATTACTCTGATCCCAATGTAAGTAGCTAAAGCATTGTGTTATGGAAAATTAGAAGTAACGACGGTATCATATACACTCAGACCTAAGACATCATAGAAAACTAATGATAATCTTACATA
Source organism: Vanessa cardui (assembly GCF_905220365.1). Lineage (NCBI taxonomy): Eukaryota > Metazoa > Arthropoda > Insecta > Lepidoptera > Nymphalidae > Vanessa > Vanessa cardui. Next base: position 10,668,351 of record NC_061131.1, read on the forward strand.
TACTCGGCCGGGAATCGAACCCGGGACCTCGGAGTGGCGTACCCATTAAAACCGGTGTACACACCACTCGACCACGGAGGTCGACAAGACATTATTTTATTGCCGATATACCCGGCGTATGGATTTTGTTATCATTTCCATAATACGTAATATCAGAGCCAAGTCCTATCTCAATTTTATTTCTTGTAATTTCACGATTCACGTCACAATCTTTATTACCGATCGGAAATTCACGTACAGTTGTTTTTACGGATCGTGATTGTCGATTTTATATGAAAGAACCTGCAGGTGATCGTATTATTAGCGTCGATTTTATATCACCAGTAAAGCTGTTAATTTTTTAAATGCAAGGTATTCAATAATTCCAAAAAAAAACAGATATTACTCTTAAGAAATATTCACGTTTCTTTATCCTCTTGTAAATTGTACACTCTGCACAAAATATTACATATTTAAGGGTGAAGAATTTATTAGTTTAAGGTCTTGTGCAAGCTCGGGTGGGTAAGTTGCAACATCTTCTCACCAATAATACCATTAAACAGCATATCTTTGTGTGCCCGGCTTGAAAGGTGAGTGCAAGACAGTAATTACAGGCATAAGGGACATACATGCTTAGCTTGCTGACTCGTTGGCGATATAAGGAATTGCATATATTTCTTAGGGGCCCAATTTTAATGGTAAGAGGCAACTATAAATAAGAAAAGTTACAGGGCTGAATGGCATTAATATACAATATTATGAAGATGAAATTCGATTGAACCAATATTATAGAGTTATAAATATTATAATTTATTGGAATTTTATCTTCGATTTGTTTCAAATCATTCAAATCTATTTCCTATATACAATCAATCAAAAGATCGAATGTTCAAAGCAATAAATCAAGGTCTGAATTATCGCAGAAGGTCTGGTCTGTATCAGCGATTCGTGAACTTTATAGTATCAGACGCGTTCGATCGACACTTGTATGTTGTCGTTAGAAACATACGACTTGTATGCCTACATCCATCTTATTATGTTGATCAAGAAAGGAGATCTGTTTTTATTTAACACAACTTTAAGACAGGATTCGGTATGGTATTTTGTTTCTAAGGTCATAATTAATTATGTAGTATTTTAATGTTATTTATTTTATTTCGTCTGCATATCAGTAATTAATTAAGCGGTACTAACTGATAATAAAGTTACGATTCAAAAGCTTTTAGTGGATTGGGTCTGTAAATTAAAAAAAAATGGTATCAGTTTCATAAATAGACAGAAAACTTGTTAGTTTAATACTACTGCTTTTATAATTGATATTATATCTTAACGATGATTTTATATCGCCTATAACATGGCAATTAATATAAAAGTTAATTAATTTAATGGTTTTTTTTAGGACCTAATTAGAATATAATAAATATAATTTAATAAATAAAAAACAAATATTAATTATACTAAAATTAAATCCATTAATTTTATATTTAATTGTAAGCCTGTATTGTAATGAATTGTAAGCTAGTAATAAAATAGCATGAGCGTTCTCTTAATAATTCCAATCATCGTTGCAGTCAAGAATTTAATCATAAAACAAAGGTTGGTTGGCAAGTGGCGATCAGAAACTTAAAAGCTTTTGTGGCTTCGGTAACTAAAGCGATTATAAAGTTTCAAATTTATGTAGACAGCTTTTAGTTGAGAATAATTTTATTTAGAAATTACAAATTGCGTGTTACGGCTGATCCGACACGACTTATTTAAATGAGTTATTCGTATTTACCAAAAAAGGTGATATATATATTTTTTTTAAATGACATTGTTACCAAAAAGTATTTTATCAAACCGTTTCACTATATGTTCTACAATTTCTATTGAAATAGACTGTAGTAAATTATTGGATGGCAATTTCATTCGGATTTCAGGTAGTTGCTTTATTAGTAAAGCCTTGCTGATTGGCTCTGTGTAAACCGATTATTGGAAAAATCGTCAATAGCTGTCGATATTTCAACGCACATGGACGTGTTGCTTCACGGATGTGTCTTTATTATTTTTTTACTGTTATTTTTCTACGGCTCTATTGGCTTTGGTTTTTGGTTTCCATTAAAAACGAAACTATTTTCGTCCTGTCTATTCTCCTGTTATCCTCATGCAAATGATTCCTGCTATTACATAAATCAGTATATAAGCTAAATGTTCTTGATGGAAAGGATTAACAAATGATTTTGTTCCCGTTTCCATTCGCAGAACTTTCATTTCGAACCGGTAGTAGCTTTACAATTAATTTAGTAATGTAACATACTTCAAAAGTTGATTGTTTGTTTGGAGAAGCAGTTTATTGATTTAGTTTTAATCCTATTATATTTAAGAACAAATAGTAAAATATATTATATGCTAAGTGTTTTTAATATTTCTTTTCACAGAAATTTTGTACAAACTGTGATCATACATAATTAATTAAAAAACAAAATAACACGTGGAATTATAAAAGATTACCTATTAGCAGAATTTCTTCTTTCAATGGGAATTCATTTCTTGGCAAAGAGTGAAACCTCTTGTCAACAACTAAGGCATTCAAATTAGATGCTATATGTTTAATAAAAGTATTTGTATAATTACATAAAAGTAATTACTTCAACTCAAAACAGAACAAAGATGTAATTCAGAATTATTATTGCCTCGAGACAATATATTATATGCTCAAGAAGGGAATAAGTTCTTAATACATCGGGTGCTCATTGTAGTAACGAGAAACAGATTGGAAATAATTTTCTTCATAAAATCTCTCGTCGACTTTGGACAGCCAGGTTACGGCCTTGGCCTCATTAATAAAGGATATGATGAATTGACTCACAACCGAAATCGATAAAGTCTGGAATTCAAGATGTTATACGGTGAATGCGTTTGTGAAAATTTAAACGGTGAGTTTTTGTCAGCTCAAACTGTTATACTAAATGATATACGCGTTTCAAAGCCCGATGGAATTGCCTAATGATTCATCATCAAATTTTATTAAATTATATAATTTGTACATATAATAAATAACTTAAATATTTCTATTTATCAAATCAAAATATACTTTATTCAAGTAGGCTTTGTGAAGTGAAGCTACCGCCGGTTTCGAAAGTATATTCTACCAAGAAAAACCGGCAAGCAACTCAGTAGTTACTCGTTTTCAACAATTAATTATATTTTCTACAGAACGTATCCAAGGCGCACACTTTTTTCAATACTTTTGTATTAAATGTTATAAATGCTACATAAATAAATACAAACTTCATATACATATAGCTAATATTCGCAGCATTATTTATTGAAGCATCTTAATCATAAAAATAGGTCTAAAGAAAGTATTCAATTGCATTATTCGATGAGAATCAAGTCTTCATAAACTACAATCACATTCAGTTGATATTTTTATTTTCAAACATGTTAAGAAATAATCGCAAGACCTCCCGAACATCGAGCGCTACCAAGAATTACCATACCGTGAGAAATAATCACACCATGCATTCCTTGAAGCTACCACCTGTTGCCAGCGTCGCTGCTTTGTTTCGCAAGACCTCCCGAACATCGAGCGCTACCAAGAATCACCATACCGTGGGGACCATTCAGTGATTTACCGATTTCGTATATAAATATGTAATTCAGACTACAGAACTTCACTTTTTTGTTCTAACATCGAACAGACTGTCACGTATATTATAAATTAGAAATAATTAATTGTTAAATTAAATTATTTAAATAAACGTATAAGTTAAATTCGTTCGGTTTCATTCTGCATCCTCAACGGCAGCCCTACGTAATTGGCGCAGTCGGTAGGATGCTCGCGGAACGTTTCGCGTAGAAGATTTCCGTAATCGCGTGAAGCCCCGCCGTAGCTTGTCTAGCTGCTGCATCCGTAGCATCCGAATCTACGAGTAGTGCTGCACGAGAGGTATCCAGACATCGATAACGCAGAGAGACCGAAACATGTTCATGTGAGTACACTAGATTCTTTTTAGTGGTTGCTCAATCCTAGCCTAACTAACCTGTGTGTTAATAAAATTTGCCAAGATTTTTCATTTAAGAAAATCAAAGGAACCTAGGATAGTTATTAGTAGTAGGCAAACTTTCGTAGATAATAGAAGAGATATTAGTTTAAGTAGTATAGAAGAACAAACGGAAATGTCTGAGTTAGACACCATTTATAAAGCCTTAAGGTTGGTACCCGAGTTCGACGGGAACCCAAATGTACTTACTAGATTTTTAAAATTATGTGATCAATTGGTAGGACAGTTTTGTAGTGATAGTAGTAGTGAATTAAGTAGGTGTGCTCTTCTCAACGGAATTCTTAACAAAGTAACAGGCTCTGCTGCTCGCTTAATTAATTCTAATGGGATTCCATCCGACTGGCAAGGCATTCGAACTGCTTTAGTGAACAACTTCGCGGACCAACGAGATGAGACCGCTCTATATAACGATTTAGCTATTTTATCGCAAGGTTCAAAATCCGGGAACCCACCCCCTACGAACTACTTTAAATCTAAAGAAGTAAATTACAATAGTTTCATTGACAATTCTATATACGATGAATATGCCGATTATTACGATCCTTATTTAACAGAGCACCTATTGCAGGAATATATACTAGATCACCGTAAGCGAATGTTAAAGGTATACGAAATCATTAATGAAACCGCCCTTCAGCGTCGTACTGAAATAACCGAGAACATTAATAGAAATGGCATAAAAAATAAAACATATGCACCTGATCAACGAATCTATGTCAGAAATCCCCTAGCTAATAGACAGAAATTAGCTGCCCGCTATACGAACGATACGGTTGTAACAGATTTACCTATACATATTTATACAAAGAGAAAGAGAGGACCCGTACCCAAGTCGCGCCTGAAACGGGTACCTAATCTCCGGAAATTTAGATTATACGGACGCACTAAAGTACGAAAATGCCATTGCTATTCTACAAAAGAACGAAAATAACTTAGCCATTGAAATAAATCATCAAATAAGTTTAAGCAAGCAGTGGGCATCTCAGAGTTCAAATGTTACAGATAGGATAGTAGAAAACCAGAGGAAAATAGAGAACATTATTAAAACCATCTTAGATAATGATGTTAGGAAAGAAGAAGATGCAATTAAGTATTTTCATTTAGCCCAGCTACTTACAATACTAGGTGATGACATAGACAATTTGTCACAAGAGTTGTCAAAACTACAGAATCTATTGGCATTCATAAGAGCTAAAAGCATCCATTATTCCGTTCTCGATTACGACACTTATATAGTTATGTTAAATAAACTAAAAGGTTTATACAATTCAAATGTAGTGCTAGATATTAATTTTAGGGAATATTTAGATCTATTAAGATTAGGATATTATTATAAAGATAATGATATAATCTTGGTAATTAAGTTTCCAATCATGAATCCCAATAACTACATCCTTTACAAATTGTCCTTAGCCCCTAATAGTAATGATAAAATTATAATCCCTACCTATCCATACGTAGCAATTAACGAGAAAGATCTACTGTATATAGAGACAGAATGTCCGAAGTACAGTCACGGTCATCTTTGCGAGGACAACTTAAACCGACACTATGGAGAGCAAACGAGCTGCATTCAACATCTTATACTCCAGCAACATATCCATGAAACCTGTCGGGTTACTCCAGTAATCTTATCTTCTCAAGCCATGGAACAATTGGATGATCGTCACTATGTTCTGAGCTTTCCCAACTTAACGAAAGTTCATTTAACCTGTTCTCAAGATCAATACAAAAACCTTCTCGGAAGCTATCTAGCTGAAATACCTAAAGGGTGTGCTCTACAAACGTCCATCTTCACCATCACTAACCACCATGATCAAGTAAAAGGACAAGTTTTGAAAATGTTGAATATAGAATATAGTAATGAAGATCCATACAAAGCGACAGCGAAGAACATCTTGAAATTGAACAGTATAGATTTGACTCACTTACATTCAACCAATACCAGGATTGCCTCTCAAGAACCAGTGACTTTGGAATTGTCGAACTTAGACACGCTCTATCACACGACTATACCTGTCTACCTACTCATCGGTGCATCAGTACTCACTATTAGCATCGTCCTCATTCGTCGCAAATGTATGCATTTAAGAAATACCAACCAGAAGGACAATGAGGCAACCAGAACACAAGAAGTCCAGGACAGCCCCAGAGATCCTATGTCTCTATCAGCACTATTTTCGACAAAAGTCTCCAAATAGCTGCTGATCCTGCGGAGGGAGTTGTTAAGAAATAATCGCAAGACCTCCCGAACATCGAGCGCTACCAAGAATTACCATACCGTGAGAAATAATCACACCATGCATTCCTTGAAGCTACCACCTGTTGCCAGCGTCGCTGCTTTGTTTCGCAAGACCTCCCGAACATCGAGCGCTACCAAGAATCACCATACCGTGGGGACCATTCAGTGATTTACCGATTTCGTATATAAATATGTAATTCAGACTACAGAACTTCACTTTTTTGTTCTAACATCGAACAGACTGTCACGTATATTATAAATTAGAAATAATTAATTGTTAAATTAAATTATTTAAATAAACGTATAAGTTAAATTCGTTCGGTTTCATTCTGCATCCTCAACGGCAGCCCTACGTAATTAACATATGTTACATTGTATATTTGGTTCGTAATGGAACAAAATTCTTAGAACTATATTTAGAAAATATTTACTTTGAAATATATTTAAATATAAAACGTGTTAATGCAACGTCATCGGGAACTTAAGTATAAATGTTTTGATTCGTTTATTTCGCAGCGAGCGAGTAAAGCATTTGTTTACGAATCTTTTGTAAGCGCGTCATGTACTTTTTGTTTACTTACAACGACTAAACAAACATCTAACCCAAGAACTTTGACATTAACTTCTTCCCTTTTCCTCTTACAAGTACTTATGTAAAATTTAATAACACATGCAAAAGATTTTAAGCCATAAATTAATGCATAAACATTAATTAAACATCAAAGAACCGAGACGCCGCAATGAATTAGAACACGTAGATCTTAACTGAAGATTTCCATGTTCATAAATAAAATGTAACAAATTGATTTAATTCTGAAATTAATTTAATTTTAGAGTGATGTCGCACCTTACAGAGCATTACTACTACACTTACATTAACTTAATAAAACAATAGGTATGTTATTTCCTTCCTTTTTTTCAAACAAGCTCAACGATTCTTCAATATTTACATAAGCTGTTTATTAGTGTCCAGTATGTATGTTATATCAATATATTATCTTACCCTTCACCGAACTCAGTACGGCACTGCTCGTCCATAGTAAAAACATAGTTCGAGAGCTCCTTCGCGCCCCCTAGCTCAACGCCCTCATCCTGGCTGCGCTCGTGAAGACACCACCACTTCCTGTATATGGTATATTCTGGTTATGTACACTTTACAGTCAGAGTAAGAAAGCCTTCGTCGCTTTTCAAATTAATTCCTTTATCAATTCTTAAACTCTTACTACCTATACGACGCGATATGTCATTCTCGATCGGTAAAGCAGATTATCGCTCATACTGAGCACACGAAAATAGATCTTAACGCGGCCAACCTTTTTTTCTCCGAATGTACATTTAAATATATCGCTTTGAATATTATCACGGTTATTGTTATAGTAGTAGAAATTAGAGGTTTTAATTATCGGTTATACAAAATATTCAAATTTGGAAATATCATTAAAGATGATATAAGTAGTTAAGTATAGTGTTGTATTATAAATAGAGATAAATCATTCAGGAACTGTTTGTAGTGCATAATTTATAGCGAAGCGAAGCTATTAGCAAATCACATGGAATATGCAAATCTACGCTTATTTATCTTCACTGCTTCTTAGATTGGTAACACTATATAATCTATACTATATTATATATAAAACCTTTTTACGATTGCTTTTTGAGTGATATCTTTTCATGTTAATTTTAATAGTCATTTGTATTTCCTAATGAGCCACAGATGACATTAGAAACAAAAGAAAAATAAGGATCGAATGTTAAAACAGAAATCAAACGGGGTCTGCGGCTAATTACACACGCGACTAATTGGATAGCGGACAGACACCGAACTAATTAAAAAAGTTTTTATTTCTAACGAACATTATATAGATATAAGGGATTTCAAAATGTGTAGCATTACGAAATATTGATTCGAGATGGCCCAGTGGTAATCGTGACAAAGATTGCGCGTTCAAGTCCAGGCTGTATTTTCTTGTCGTTAATTTGAGTTCATAATTTATTGTCATACCCGATGAGATAACATCATAATGAAACCTCGGTTAGAGTATGCCCATTCCTTTAAACAGATATAAATAATTAGTCGCTTATTAAATTCTTCTTTTAATTTTTTTTTTATATTCTAGCTTGGCGGACGAGCATATGCACCACCTGATGGTAAGTGGTCACCATCGCCCATAGATAATGACGCTGTAAGAAATATTAACTAGTCCTTACATCGTCAATGTGCCACCAACCTTGGGACTAAGATGTTATGTCCCTTGTGCCTGTAGTTACACTGGCTCACTCACCCTTCAGACCGGAACACAACAATTCTGAGTACTGTTATTTGGCGGTAGAATAACTGATGAGTGGGTGGTACCTACCCAGACGGGCTTGCACAAAGCCCTACCACCAAGTAAAGATAACTACAAAGTTGATGTTTTAATTCTTTTATGTTTTTCTTTGTGGATGTCAAATTTATTTATATATAGTTGTATAATTTTTTTTAGATATATGTTGTCATGTCATGTGTAACTTACTTGGATTTGTCATGGAATTGCTGCTTGGAACACGAAGACCAGGCGTAGTTGTGTAGTGTAGCGAGAACTGTAGGTGCCATCACTGATCCGCGGATCTCGTCTGCGTCACATTCCCCATCGCCATCGTGGGTCAAACCCAGTCTGTGTGGAAAAAATATCTATTATGCATTTTAAATAGTAAAATATAAAATTCACAATATTGTATTTTTTATTTTTATTAGTTGTTAATTTTTATTTTGGAGTGACAACTTTTTTTTCTTATACAGCCCTAACACCACTCTCTATCCGGCCAGTAACTTTTTCCACTCGTTAACATTTAAATCTTTATGAAATCGCGAATTTCAATCAAGAATCCTCTTTATTTTATATCCGTTGCCCAATAATAGCTGGGATAAAAATCTTACGCTGTTAAAATATAAGAAGATTAATTATTGAGGATCTTTATATACATCAATAATTTATCTTATAAACTAATTATAAATGTGAAAGTAACTCTGCTTTAGATGAAATTTTGTGCAGCGATGGTTTGCATCACGGGAAAGGATAAAAGAAAAGAAGGGCGGAATTTGTAGTACCTTATATTACTTGGCTATATAATTTACTATAGTGAAATTTAATGATTACAAAAAATTTACACATCAATTATATTTTTTCAATCATCAATTTTACAGCTATAATTAAAAAACCCGTATCGATAATGTCACATCGAGTGGCGGCTATACACGCCCACCAGTGTTATGTCAAGTTTATATGCTAATCCAGATAAAGGCTTAGTTACAATAACATAAAGTTAATGGAGATGCACAAGACACAAGAGATAGAACATCTTACTCCTGTTGGCGGATGAGCTCATGGGCCAACTATTGGTAAATGGTTACCACCGCCCATAGACAATAGCGCTGTAAGAAATATTAACCAAATCTTATATTGCTTTGCTTGGGAGCTAAGGTGTGTGTCACTTGAGCTTGTAGTTACTTTGGCTCCCTCATGCTTCAAACTCGAACACAACAATACAGAGTATTATTGTTAGGCGGTAGATTATTGGATGAGTGGGTATACCACCAGTATCCAAACGGATTGAACAAAGCCATAGCACCAAGTAAATTACCACTGTGAATGTATCCTTTCAATAGTAGAATAGTTACGTTACGTGAGACGATTTGAAAATAAAAATAATTCGTTCAAAGTATCTACCACGTTCCCAGATTAATTATGAATCAAATAATTAAGGCCATGAGTCATTGGAAGCATGGACAGAGGCTTTTTGTACAAGTTCGGATGTGATGATTGAATGCTCTTGAGTCGGAGGCCAATTGCCGTCCTGCTATGAGTTGATAAAAACCATCAAAGAAACGCCGCACTCGACCGAACTCGGAGTATTTATAACGAAGATAATTATGTTACTCTCAGAGTAATTATTACTAGACTAAACCCAGTTGCTTTATCAGTTTGCTTTTAGTGGCTGTAGGAGTGCTAATTGCGGTTAACGCATAAATATGTCTAAGATAGCATTCGTTAGTGGAACTGTCACCTTCTACACTAAGAATATTTATATACTCGTATCTAGATAGAGTGTCTAAGAAAAAAGTGTAAAAGAACAAAAAAACGGGCCACCTTTATAATCTTAGTGTGCGTTACAGTAGCCTCAGTATCTCGCCAAACTACATACTACTTTATTAGTGTGCGTGTAGTTTATAGGCATACATTTCACATTCCATCTAGACCTCAAATCAAAGCTTTAACATTATATTATAGTATTACCGTCCCGGCTCCCACGGATGGACGTAAGTTTTTTTTAACGCAGATCTGTAGATGTATAAAGTAACATTCTACCCATACATTGTTTTATTATTTCACAAATTATACAGCGTTTCCGATGAAAACTCCCAATTATTTATACAAAAACCTTAACAAATTATATACCAAGAATTTTCTCGTGAATCACTCTGTCTAGTGAAAACCGCATGAAAATCCATACATACAGACAGAGAGACGCGGCCAGCTGACTTTGTTTTATAATTTCTTGGTGGTAGGGCTTTGTGCAAGCCCGTCTGAGTAGGTACCACCTATTCATCAGTTATTCAACCGCCAAATAACAGTACTCAGTATTGTTGTGTTCCGGTTTGAAGGGTGCGTGAGCCAGTGTAACTTCAGGCACAGGGGACATAACATCCTAGTTCCCAAGGTTGGTGGCACATTGACGTTGTAAGGAATAGTTAATATTTCTTACAGCGTCATTGTCTTGTCTATGGGTGATGGTGACCCCTTACCATCAGGCGGCCTATATGCTCGTCCACCAACCTATACCATAAAAAAATGTAATGATAGTGATGATACTCATATATCTTGTTAGAAGAATATTTTTTTATTTTTATTTAAAAACCTGTCAGTGTTAGCACTTTATTTATTGAACCGAATGTTGGGAAAAGATAATTTCAAATATTTTATACAAATAATAAATAGGCATTAAATTGTTATATGCAAGTGACAGCTGACAGGTTCATTTTTCACACGAAGCATCGGAATAACGATTAATCTGGTAAATTGCTGCTAGCATTCTAGCCACCTTTCCGACGCAGTCATGATTTGTGTATTATCTTTTTTATTCAACTCATTTTTAAGTCTTCAATATAATTTAAAAAATATTATGTAACTTAATTTTACTTTTTTTTTAATATTGCCACGTAAGAGTATCAAATTTAGCTAGAGGACTATTTACCGGAAGTTGTTGATAACATATGTTCATGTACACATACCAACTGTGATACATACTGGGACAAGAGTATCACAATTGAAAATGTTAGCGTAATTCAGACACCTATAAATAATTAAAGATTATTTTAATATAATATTTAATGTTAAGTTGTTATACATATTTTGACGTGGTTGCTATCAAAGTTATGTTAAGCGATACATTTTTTTATTTAAAATCAACTTTTTTATAAAACTACACCCGATGAGTTATATATTCGAAAACATGACACAGTCGTTTGTTGGCAACTGCGCTGCAACTTCTATATTTATAATGTCAGAAACAAGTAACATCCATATAAACTTTCAACCCCCAATCAACCCACATAGGAAACGAATTTTGGAAAAATCCTTTATGTTCATCTGTGAACAAAGGAATTCCTTTGTAAATTTCTATTCCATTAGTGCAACTGATTTGCACAGTGGACTGTACATTATTCAGTAAAATTAATTAATTATTAATTGGAGCACGTAAGAAAGGGCAAGTTATATTTTTTACTATCAACGTAATATAAAAAAACATACATTTTGCGTGATGGACACCTCTCGGAAATGAGACGATATTTTACAGAACCTACATTTGTCTCGTAATGTCTCTGCGTGGATCTCTTTGCTCACATAGAACTGTCTAGTATAAATAAATTACGATATAGAATAAGTACATTCGCATCATTGAACTCCTGAATGACATCGAAACCGAATCATCAGAAACATTAACGCTTAACGTCTCGCCAAACTACTGAACAAAACTCCTGCCTAATGTTCGGTAATGTTCCTCGATAATGCCTATTACCTACAAAATATAAGTATGGTAGAATAAATATCTGAATAAAATATTATTTCACTCATTAGTTGAGCCTTAGTGGTTCTATGAATCTTCAAAAAGAAATGTGCTATTTCCTTAAATTAATCTTCTTCTTAAGATTAGTATGCTTAGAATATCTAGAATACATAAAGTTAGCCAAAAGGCTTACTTTATCGGTTATAAATACACTAGCGGCATGTCCTGCTTGTAAGCGTGAAATTTATTAATAAATAAATTGGTAATATGCCCTATTTTTTTTTAAATATGGAACATCCATATTTGTTTTATGCCCGAATAGTATCATGAATTTTAGTTCAAAGTTCAGAGTACATAGTAAGTTATCATGATGTATACATATTTATTAAAATATAGCTTAAAATGTCGTCAAAGTCTTAGTAAAATCTTCGGTCCTGGCACTTTCAGAGCGAATTCTGGAAAAACTAATAATAAACTTTAAGCGAGGAATTTGTAAGTCTTTAAAATGTCTACAGAATATTCAGCGACAGGATGCAACTTCCTCCATCCAACCAATTTCACCAAACCAATTCACAATTTTTATTAAAAAAAAAACATTATAAAGATAAAGTGTCAATGTAATTTTTACAAATTATTAATCCTTATTAAAATAAATCAAAATATTAATTTGTGACGTAACACCTTTTAGACTTTACGGATTGAACACGTAATTTAAATACATATATTACGATATATTAAAATAAATTTAATTGCACAACACATGGAAAAAAAGGGGAAATACAAAACATAAAATAAGTACATGGTGCGCAAAGGCGGTCTTATCGCTTATAGCGATCTCTCACAGACAACCTTTGGTGATAGGAGCTTAGAACGAAAACAGCTACGTGAAGAAAAAGATACAGAAAAATTCGTAAAAGCATGCGAATGTGGGGCCCGCTTTATGATATACTATAAGTAAGTAGATTAAACACCGAACCGGATGACGATCCAAAATTGCTTATATGATCCTTCTTAAGGGAGTAATATTTTAATTTTGATTTTAAGGACGCTTATATCGATAGAATGAGACGGCACAAACGAAACAAAATTGAGGGAAATTTAATGAAATTTAGGAACCATATCATATTATATCTTATATATTAATCTTAATTATTAATAAGGTAACTTATAAAGAAAGCTATTTGTAATTTCCACCGAGGCGAAGCAGGATTAATTTCATAGTGAATTGTAGAGCATTCATATAAATTAATAGAGGAATGAATATTGAAAACTGATTGAATTTAAATCCTCTTACAGTATTCATCAATATAAATTATATTGGAATAAGAATGTATATTATTAACACATTCAACTGATAATTGTTTGTAGATAATTTTTTATTATTAAAACATTATATTATTTGTTGAGCATTTGCTTACTAATGAGGATATTAAGTTATTAGTTATATCACGGCGACAAAGATCAAATCAAACTACAATATTGTATACAAGTAAACTCAAAAAGCACCTTTGATGTATGTTAGTGTTGAAATAAATGTATCTATGTTTCGAAAAGTAGATTCTCCCGAGATAATTTTTTTAATAAACATATACTCTTAACGTTTAAGTTCTTTGAAGTTTTAAGAACGCACTTAAAGTAAGAATCGTCGTATTTTGATATAATTGAAGATCGACTTACTATTCGTAATATTATTATGATGCGCGTTTGTTTTAATTTTTATAAATACTGAGTTCAGACTATTGGTGTATTCCGGTTAAAAGGATGAGTAAGTTAGCGTAACAATAGGCACAAGGGACATAACATCTTGGTTCTCAAGGTTTGGTGGCACGGAGTCAATGTACTGGTTGATATTTCTTGCAACGCCAAATTGGCTAATACAGCGGGTGGTAGTAACCATTTGCAATCGAAAAAAAACAATATATGAACAAGTCCTAAAAGGAGTCCCCTCCCCACTTTCCATCATGTGGGGGAAGCGCGTAATGCGCTTTTCCAGCGAGAAAAAAAGTAAGATATGTATATATAAACGTAACAGGTATTTCATTTATACAACTCGGCAACTATTTTAATAAAAAGAGTTACCAGCACCGGTAGTAGTTTAATATTTGATTCATATTGTTAATAGCAATTGAAATAAAAAAAAAACTTCCGAGCCGATGATTTTTTTAATATCAAAATTTGCAACAAATGCTGAATCACCTTGAGTTGCGTCAGTAATTTTAATTAATGAAAAACTTGGATCAAATTAAATGATCACGCAATTAAAATCAATTACTATGAGTACTTTTAATAAATTTAATTGGATATTTGAATTTTATTACTAATCTATGTATGTACACATATAACAAGTCCTGTATGACTGATTCTTTATCGCCAAACGTAAACTATTAAAGTTAGGGCCTTGAAATTTGATTAGTAGGATCGTTTTATTGAGTAGATACCCAATAAGAAAAGAATTTTGGAAATTCTATCCCTAAAAATGTGAAATACGGGTTTAAAGTTTGTAAGGAAGTTTGTAATTTTTTTTTAATTAGAAACATGAGACTTAATTTTTGGGATACAGATTGCAAATGAGCTATCTACTCGTTATCGTGATAAAGTGTTTCTGGATATACTACCCCTAAGTGGTTATATAAGAGTTGAAAGTTTGAATGGAAGTCCGTAATTTTTTAGTAAAAACATGAAATGAAATATAAACCAATGTGGTAAACAAAGGGGTTTTACATTAACGCAATGTTTTAAGTTAATCTGAAAAACGGAATATACAGATAGATCTTGTATCGAAAACAAGTATCGAACTATAAATAAGGTGCCTTCTCTTCAATATGTACGACTATTACGAATTACAAAGTAATTAAACTAAATATATCTATTGCCTCTTCAATTTGAATAAGAATCATATGTAAACAAACTTTTGATATATGCTACTTAATAACTCTGCTATAGTATATACAAACAATTATTGATTATTATATTGTTTAATTTATAATACAACTAGCATTAGACCATTATATTTGATCTAGTTACTTATATCTATTTTAATTCTACTTCCAAAAATGCGGTACGAACTAGGTTGATATTCATATACATATTTGACTGTGTATAGCCTAGCTGTCACCTGCAGTTTCAAGATTTGATCGTTAGATGTCTGTAAGTACACTACAAGCCTAAGTACTTCCTTAGTTCAATCATATTTTTCATCACTCACCATCACCATCACCCATAGACAATGACGTTTTAAGAAATATTAACTATCCCTTATATCGTCAAAATAAGCCAGACTAGTGGAGTTACTTTCACCTTTATAAATTTGTATAGAAGTATATATTAGTATTGATTATTCAAGATCTAAACAAAAGATATCGTGTCAATTACGTGTCAAATTTGTTTATTTGCCTTCACTCCTCCTCTAATTGGATTTGTCTGTACATCAAGAATCGAAGCACTTGTTATTTATACGTAGTAGGCATATGTAAATTAACTGATTATGTAGCAGCAAAATAACTTTGAATCTCCAAATGTAATCACAATCACAAGAACGTACATAAAATTTTCATGAATTATTACGTATATTGTCGTAATTATAAAGACATATTTCACACTAATTTATCAGATTCAGACTTTCTTACTTTTGATAAAGACATTGCTACGGCAAATTAATTAAACGAAATTAATGAGGATTATTACTCGTGTGTCGAACAGAGTATACCTTGGAACTTGAACTTAAATAATTAGTCACAGCAAATTAAACTTTTTGGAGAACAACATAAAGTTCAGTTTAATTTGAACGAATTAAGAATTAAAATCGGACTTAAGCTAGCGTGGATAGACTTTAGTTACATGAAAGTAATTTTTGAGTCAAGAATCAATACGATCTTATGTACGCTTTTTTAAAATAAGTTTATACAATCGTAATTAGTAACACGTTCGTGAGATGATAATAATATATTCCTTCAAGTATAAATAATATTGTTTACTAATAAATAACAACCGTGCGAAGCCGGGGCCGGTATCTAGTTTATCAATAAAAAAACACTAAGTCTAAAACCGTAGGCCTTGCTGTTACTCTCCCATGTATACTTATACTTGCTTTTTATGGCGCTTTATTAGGAGAAGTCATACGTATAAGGTCTGTGTCCATATAAAAAGTGTTGTTTTTATATCATCATTCCATATTAATCTAGTTCTCGTAAAACTATCTTGCATCATATAGAAACAAGTTATGTGAGAACAATGCTTACGCATGTAACACAGTATTAGGGTTTCGTAGAGTCGATGTAGAAACCAAATCCTTATTTGTCTATCATAGCCTATGACATCAACGGCAAAAACAGCAAATCAAAATATACAGTATGCAAAAAGCATTTTCGAGTTACGTGAGAGCGTTGAATAAATGTACCAATGGTTCTGAAATCGTTCTGAAGACTTTACCGAAAGAAACCAGCATGAATCTCACTAGTTTCTCTTTTACACCATTC
Source organism: Vanessa cardui (assembly GCF_905220365.1). Taxonomy (NCBI): domain Eukaryota; kingdom Metazoa; phylum Arthropoda; class Insecta; order Lepidoptera; family Nymphalidae; genus Vanessa; species Vanessa cardui. Next base: position 10,685,138 of record NC_061131.1, read on the forward strand.
CAATTACATAGTATGTTAATAAAGTACAATTAAATTTATATATATATATATATATATCTTGTCTGACATCAACAAATAATACTAGTAATACTATATTACAAGAGAAAAAAGCGTCAATTTACTAAGTAGCTTATTATCTAAACAAGGTTTTTTGACGTGAGCTTCGAATTCCCGAATAGGCTTTTAACTTGTTAAATTTAACTGAATGTGTTTTCAAACTTATTATATTATTTATAGTTTGATATAATAGGTATCCTGTCTGAGAGTCAACGCACTAACTATACGGTGTTTCATCATCTATATAATCTCGTGCCTTATTTATTCATGTTTATATAACAAACCATTAAAATTTATGATTTGGCGAAGATAAAAATATCTCACAGCGATATTCATATACAGTTCGGTGAACTAGATATACAATATACATGTTTAGCGTAAATGAATAAAATATGATTATGGAGGTAGACGTTGTGGGACAAATGAGGGTTAACTAAAAATAAATATTTTTCAGGGACGTCGAATGAAAATGTACGTTGTTTCTACGCTTTATTTTGTTTATCCTTTTCTTATACAATTTGTTTATATAACATTTTTACGTTGAGCATTAAAGATAGAAATATTTAAATAAATAATGTTGGTCACCAATGATATTCTAATAAACAGAAATGTTATATCCATACTAAACGACGGAAAAAAGTTTGTTTTAGTTTATTTTTACATTTCGTTAAAAGTAAAAAGGATAGCTTGATAAAAACAGTAAGTAAAAGGGATAACTAGATGTTTTAATTACGCAAAACGTAGTACTACGTAATCATGATGTATTATAACGTATTACTACGTAAAACAACTAAAGGCAAACGTCCCAATTAGGACGTTTTCTAGTCTTCACTTTTTGCGCCTTAGTGATATATCTGTTTACTACAACATCATTGGTTGGTCACATTAAAAAATCGAATGTATTTAAAATTAAAAATTCAATTTTGAAATTTATTTTAGTTGGGTGTTATAAGTTGGCGAGTTTTAGCGTAAGATTGTCGTGTATAAACTTTAAGCGAACGTTTAGGATGCAGCAACTTTCCACTTGTGTCACGTGCGATGAGAGCACCTGCTTTATTATACTAATATAATTTATGAGGAGTTACTTTTTGTTTCATATTAATATAGAAAATTTCATATTGCAAACGAATAAAGACTCATATATATATAGAAAATTCGTTATTATTAACGGACAGAGATTTTAATAATAAATTAAGTTGCGTATTTTTTGAGATATAACCGTAATGATGTTGACGTATAAAATTCGGTTAATTTCGATACCAAAAATCTTGCTTTCAGAGTATTATAAATTTTGAAAGTTTTTTCCATAATGTTAATTACATTAAAAGTTTGTTTATTCTTTAGTTGCTTCTATAAAACATCATGTTATGGAAGAGTGGTTCCCTGTGACACGAGTATGTATTATGCTCACTAGAGAGACCCAACCTTTTACCACAGTTTAAATGCTATATAAACTGTGGTACCGAATAAAGAGATAAAAAAAAAAATAAAAAGTTCAAACACGAAAATATTAATTTGAAAAAAAAAAATTTAATAAACCAAATAATAATCTTAGATCAAATTTCTGAAAAAAAAGAAAATTACCAAAACGAGACGGGCGTATTTTTTATACAGTAGGCACCTACTTTAACTTCACTATCATGTAGGAGTTTGCTTAATTTATCTAAAAAACTAGTCATAATTAATCCACATGTTTAAACGAAAAACTCCTTAACGCTTCCTAAAACTGTTATCTTTATCTTGCAAAAGTGTATTCAGTAATTAGGTCAACGCGATAAGCTTTTCGTAACAATGGTAACTCAACTAAATATCAACCATATTAAGAGTATAATATCTATGTCGGTCTTTATAGGGCTGTGTACCAAAACGGTTCTATGATACCCATATGGTTACTGTAATAATAATTTTGTTAGATCTACATATATGAATATGCTGAAATATAGGTTATGTGGTATTGTTGGGCCTTGTTAGACGATATTATGGTTAATTTAACAGTGTAAAGGCTGTTTAAAAATCCTTATATTCTTATTTAGAAATGCCCAGTCTTGTTGAATATAGTACTCAGATAAAGTAAATTGAAAAGTAAGTTAAACTTTTACAAAATAAACAAACACCAAGTTCTTAATCTGACTCGCAAATTGAACAGGTTTTTTTTTTTAAATAAATATATTATTAACCCGCCTCGGCTTCGCACAGGTGCAATGCTGATACTAAATATACTACTTATTAGATTCTTTACTATATTGTACATACACAATCTTCCTCTCGAATCACTCTATCTATTAAAAAAACCGTATCAAAATCTGTTGCGTAATTTTAACGATAAAAGCGTACATAGTGACAGACAGCGCTAAGCGACTTTGTTTTATACTATGTAATGATAACGACGTAGAAAAAGATATGTTTTTGTGTAAAATAAATCCGAGTTCTGATACTCGTAGTTAATTAGTTGGTAACCTTAATATTTATTTATCTAGGGATCGCGGGAGCCCTATTCAGAGAGTATGATCTGAAAGGAACCACACAAGGGGTAATGGATCGTAATGCTCTGCTCCCTCAATGTACTTATACCTTGTTAATTCATTCAAAGCGGAAATAAGTTTTAATGGAGCATCTTGAGACAGATGTAATGAAAATTATAATGTAATATTCAGCGGCATTTTGTTTGCGTGTATTCGCACGAATTATTTTTTATATGTAAATAAATAATTGAAGCTTTAATAAGATAACGTTTTCTTAACGAAATTGGAATAAAAGATAAATTGAAAACGAAAGTATTTGATGACGTTATATTTATTAAATAAACATATCTGTTTTAAATTTATTAAAAAACGTTATTGTACAGTTCGATATATATGTAAGTATAAATGGACAATTCGTTTGAAACTAACTGTTATAATCACTGTAACATACGATATGTAATATAAAACAAAGCCATCCCATCCCGCACCCGCTGTTTCTATTTGTCTGTCTGCATGTGATAAACTCAATGCTAAGTCAAAACTTTCAAACGGTTTTCACTAACAGACGGACTGATTAAAGAGGATGGTTTTGTGTAAATTGACTGAAGTATGACAATAGGTTATTTGACAATACGAAAAATAAATTGTGAATTATTGTAATCAGTGTATATTATGAGTTTAAAAATGATTATTTACTAACGAAAGTTGAAAATAATACTTAATTTATTCAAAAATCCATTAATAAAAATGCATTTTTTCAAACGTTTGTCACGTGACACAAAACACTCCTGATTGGCCGGGCTTATGATGAAGTCACTTTCTTGTAAACCTAGCTATTCTACTTTCTGTACCACAGATTAAAATGCAAGAAAGTGACGTCACCGACCCCATAGCAGCCCCATAATGTCCAAGTAGCGTTTTAGCGCGCTATTTAAATATGGAATTTTTAATATGATATTTATCGGTAAATAATAGGTTGGGGAAAAAGTTTCTTCGTATTTTATATGAAAATTCAAAAAGTTTTTTTATAGTTTATTTACATTTGACTAAAGTGTGTAGGTGCCATTTTGTTCCATAACTTTTTGCCATCTTGTTGGTAGTGACATGATCCCATTGCTGTAAAAATTTTGGGGCTTCTGATCGAAAAACTGCGACAAGTGGTTTTGGCAGTCCTCTCGTGATGTTAACCTGACACTGCCTATGGAATTCTGCAGAGACCGAAACAGATGAAAATCTGAAGGTGCAAGGTCAGGACTATACGGCGGATGCATTAATACCTCCCAGCCAAACTCTCGTAATTTTTGTTGAGTGGCTAAAGATGCGTGAGGTCTAGCGTTGTCATGGTGAAAAACCACACCCCTTCTGTTGATCAATTCTGGCCGCTTTCTCTCAATTTCTTGCTTCAATCTCATCAATTGTTCGCAATACAGTTCTGAATCGATGGTCCTGCCGGGCGGTAACAGCTCATAATGAATGATGCCCTTCCAATCCCACCAGACACACAGCATTACCTTGTTGCGAGTTAATCTGGGTTTTGCCACAGTCTGTGAAGCTTGACCGGCCTTTGACCACGATCTTTTTCGCATGTTCTTGTCGTATGTGATCCACTTTTCATCACCAGTTATCAGCTTCTTCAAAAATGGTTCGGTTTCATTACGTCGTAATAAAGAATCACAAATGAGTACACGGTTCATTAGGTTTCTTTCAGTGAGTTCATGAGGCACCCATATATCGAGCTTTTTTGTGTACCCAGCTTTATTCAAATGAGTCAAAACCGTTTTGTGGTCAATTGCCAGTTCTTCAGCTACATTGTAACTACTAATATGCCGATCTTGCTCCACTTTTTCAAAAATGGCATCAATTTTGTCCGTAACAGGGCGACCAGAGCGAGATGCATCTTTGATATCAAAATTTCCGGCTTGAAAACGCTTAAACCAAACTTGCGCTACTATGACAGATACTGCATTAGGTCCATAAACATCACAAATTTTTTTCGCGGCTTGAGTTGCATTTTTACCTTTTTTATAGTAAAATTTTAAAATGTATCGAATTTTTTCTTTAGATTCACTCATTTTAACAACAACAAAAACAAATGAAAATCACACAAATTCCTAATTTGAATTTGGAAGTGCCTTCTTTAGAATTAAAACTTTTTAATGATACCAAAACCAGCCAGATAGACTATGGTATAGCCAAAGAGATTTTATTACAAGTTCATACATACTATATGCGAAAATACTTTTTCCCCAACCTAATATGTACTAGAAATAAAAAAAAACAACTTTACTGGGTTCTTTAACTTCTACTAAATAATATAAAATGGATTTTAAAAACCTGTCAAATAGCCTATTGCCGAAGGTGTTGGATAATCCACTGGGAGATATACTGGTTTGCACCTCATTAAGCAATAGAATTTCATATGTGTATCATATCATATAACGTTTTATTTTTATCCTTATCCGTGCAAAACCGGGACACTAGTCGTTTATTTTTTACATGACATGTATACTTAATCATGAATCGACATTATAATTTCTTACTAGTCAATACATCATAAATAAATAATTGCCACATTTAATGATTAAATTTAATTAATTCAATAAAACGTTAAACGAATCGCAGAAATCAAAGGAAAACTTTAATGTTTTTTACAAAATTCTAGTTACAGATAACCCGCAACCATTTACAGCTTTACGGTTTTGTTTAACACGTACATTTTATCGGCAGATACGAGTTTTACGGTCAATTAAAAATTCTCCAACCACGATATTGCTCGTAAAAAGAAGAAGTACCTACATTTTCATTGCAAAAAAATATTTAACTAAAGTGACACACATTTTCGTAACATAAAAACGAAATATTGTAACGTTACTAGTAGCCTTATATTATAGTACTCCATGTTTTTACATATTTATAATTTTATTTGCCGTAGGTGTTTTGCTTATAATTAGGAATCCCTTTTCTTAATTATGTTATTACTTTTTGTGAAACGTCTATTGCCGCGCCTTGGGGGGTGAACCGACTTGTGCGTCGTGATGGCAAGCGGCATGACCCTTATACTATGATGCCCCTTTTCACCACCATCCTGTACTCTTGTGTTCGTTCCCCTATTTTATATACATACCTCGTTGCTATACAAACGTTAACATAGTATTTTTTATGGTATGAATGAATATCCGTTTTTGTTATTGTGCTCTATATTTATTTACTGTGTTTTTTATAATTGTAGATTCTTTCAATAAGCGTCAATTGTGATGTTTCACATGCTAGGCGACCCGTAAGAGACACAAATTTTACTTTACTTACTTTGCTTTACTTGTTTTGGTTTGTTTCATTTTATAAAACATAGATGACTCTCTATGAGTACGATATTATAGTGTATAAATTACTTTTTAATTTTTCACCTCTTGAATTAAAATATGTTATTTAAAAAATATTTTATTACTAATTAATTTAATTTAAAGCCAAGACAATATTTCTCATTATTATTTAAAACGCTATGAAGGTAATAAGTGTTATGAGACTTATATAGATTTATTAAATTAAAACACTGTTCGATAATAATCCATCAAAGTATGTCAATGGCATATAAATTACTAAAAAACCAACAATAACTTATAATTAAAAATATTTTACAATTTGTTTAATATTTATGCAACATCACGTATAAAATACTCGCAAAATAGCATCTGTTACGTAGGAATTAAATTCGAAAGTATATTTATAGCGCGCGTGTCATCATTCCCAATCAATCGAATTAAAATAGACGAGATATCTGCATACACTCAGCGGTGAAACGGGTCACGGTAAGCTCAGTTAAACTTGTTTAGTTATATTGATTCATTTTATTTGGAAACTAGCGACCCGCCCGGCTTCGCACGGTTGCAATGCTGGCACTAAATATACTACCGAGTCTGTTTGTTTACATTACATTAATAACTTCTGAAATTGTTAGTGTTTCTTTACTATAATGTCCATATATTATATGCAAAAACCTTCTTCTCGAATCACTCTATCTATTAAAAAATACCGCATCAAAATCGTTTGCGTAATTTTAAAGATCTAAGCATACATAGGGACAGACAGCTGTAAGCGACTTTGTTTTATACTATGTAATGTTGAAATTATTTAAGCAAATACATTATACGTTTATAACGTTTAGTGTATTTGCTTAAATGATTATACAGTTACATAACTCTGGGTTGTGTAATATTACAATCAAGCGCTAATACTATGATATGTCAGACAGAATTGGAAAATATTAACATAATAACATCATCACGTTACTATCCACGGCGAGGAAGACTTGTGACGTTTAAGCAAATGAAACAAACAGTAATATCACACAATGCTCTTTCGAGTCTCATAGGTATTTGAAAATATATTGCAAATGTATTCGTATTATATCCTTTATTGCATGTAGTAAGCAGCTAGGACCTTAATCATAATACTACAATCAATAAGGTTTTTTTAAAGCACG